>NC_069501.1:738080316-738292816 GCF_027579735.1 Bombina bombina | reverse complement strand
ACTATGTATTTTTCTTTGTGCTAGATTTCAATCAGTTTGAATTCAGACACAAAAGCCGCCCAAGGTTTATATTTCAAAGCAATTCCATTCAACAAGAAGAACTGCCAATTCAGTATGGAAAAAGATTTGAATCATAAAACGATATAACACCAAAATCTAGTTAAACACACACAAAAATCCTTGAAGAAAAAGTATTTTCTGACATATTTAAATCACAAAGTTGAATTGTCCTCCAATTAAAAACATAAGGGTCGTTTACATGGCTCAAACGCTTTTAAAAAGCATTAATAAATGGGTTATCATGAATTTTGAAACAATTTGAAATAGTATAAAAAAAGAAAACACAAAAATCCCCTTTGTAAGGGAATTCTAACTGAAAACAATGGACCTTTTCTCTTTAGTAATAAACCTTCTTATTTTCATGATGTGAACATCCAATCTATTATTTTCGGTGGGTACGATGGGTCTTTTCGTTAATCCTAATTTAAACGGTCATTAAATACCTTGCAATTACAATTTTGTTTCTGCAGCCTTACAATACATAAACATACTAGGTAAGTGTGAAGTTTTGATGAATGCTTTAACACCTTATTTGCAGAAGTTGTTTTTCAATAGCAATTTTTACATGACAAACATGTCAATATGTGAGCCCTTCAAGCCATTGGGAGATGTGCTCACACACTGAGCAAATACCAGATATAATTGGTGTGCCTTTTACATTTTCTAAAGACCTATGCACTTTAGGAAGAGCATGAAAAATAGGAGCAACAGGATGTAGCACCCACAAAAAAAATCGAAAGTGTTTTTATCTATATGGTCCACGTGTAGCACCTCATCCAATAAACCTCTCAATTTTTTCTGAAAAAGTTCAGGGGGATTGCTGGATAATTGTCTATATTCATCACTTTTATTCAAACTATCTGAGAACCTCTGTTATGTAGGCCTCTCTACTCTAAATAACCACACTTCTTTCCTTGTCTACTCCTTGTTAATTTTCAAGGTATTAAGGGCTATTTTTTTCTTCTTTATTCAAATTTGAATAAGGCCTTCTGTGATTTTCCAATACATTCACCAGGTCAGCCTCAACCCTCATATGAAAAATCTCCAAAATATCACCTCTAGTTTTAACTGGGCAGAAAACTTAGTGTGGTTTGAAGCCAAGATATGAATTTATTGTTCCTAAAGTAGAATTTAATTTGGAGTCTAAATCTTTCAATTGTTGTAATGTACTAAGCTCATAAAAACTCAGGGCTGATGACCCCGCCGTATTAAAATCTGAAGCATCCATAACATTCCCACAGAAATTTGTTTCATCCACTGGTCTAAAAAACGGTTTCTTAAAGGGCCATTATACACTCATTTTTTCTTTGCATAAATGTTTTGTAGATGATCTATTTATAAAGCCCATAAAGTTTTTTTTTTTTTTTTAAATTTATAATTTTGCTTATTTTTAAAGAACATTGCTTTGATTTTCAGACTCCTAACCAAGCACCAAAGTTTTATTTGAATACAGTCAGCTACCTTCTCCAGCTTGCTCCTGTTTGTGTAAAGGGTCTTTTCATATGCAAAAGAAGGGGGAGGGGGGGGGTGTCTTATTTCCCACTTGAAGTGAGCTTTCCAACTACCTTTTCAACAGAGCTAAACTGAAAGCTTCTAAGTACGTTTTTAAACCATTTTATACTGGATTTTTATATCAGTATCTGTGCATCTTATTCTATATAGTAGTGTCTATTACATGCAGTTATATGAAAATGAGTGTATACTGTCCCTTTAAGTATGAGTGGTTTCACATTTTTTTTCACATCAACCAGTGTGATGTGACGCAATGTCCCTGTAACTAAAGCGACGTGTGTTTCGCCAGATGCTTTCTGGCTTATTTCAAGACTTGGAGGCAGAGACTGGTGTATAGCTCTGCCTGTAGTAAATTGGCTGTTATGGAGGGTTTAGTTAACCTAGTGGTATAGACTAGGGATATTGGTTATAGTGGAAAGGAGTTCAGGATTAAATGATTAGAAATGTTTTTTTTGTCTTTTTTTTACTTTTTAAACTGCATTAATGATATACTCTGAATCAATTAAACATATTCCACTTACATTGTGATGAAAACGAAGCTGTTATGATATGACAACAGGAGACAGATAGACAAGGAAAGAGATGTAAACAGCGAGAGATTAGGTATGAAAAACAGATGCACATAGAAAACAGAGGGGAAGTTACAAACTTGTATAACATTTCTTTAGCTATCCTATTAATGTCCAACAAGCATGCCAGTAAAATATAACACAATACATTCCAAGCTCTTTCTCTGTGTCTGAGTTACTATGACATGACCAACAAAGAAAAGGCATAACAAGAGTAAGCAATAAGATTATTTTGGAAAGCTCTGTTAATGTTAAGGCCAAATGACTTTGGATGTAATTTATATAGAAACGGATCAGCATACGCTATATTTTAGGATCTCTTGGCCTAAAACCAAGTGTCTAATAATTTATAGATAAAGAGAAGATATAGTAGGTGTGTATGCAAAGGGATTTTCCATATTTTTTTTTACCAGAAATCCCTATTAGACCTTCAATCTGACGTGTACTGGACAGGATTTTAGCAAAAATTAGATAGATAGATGATAGATAGACAGACAGATAGATAGATAGATAGATAGAAAGATAGCAAGCAATTTAATATTACTCTAAGTAGCTGTAACTAGCAGCCTAAAAGCACATTAAACTCCTCTTGTAGCATTCTAAAAACCTAGGATACTGATTAACTTTTTTTCTTCTATTTCGGAGAGTAGGACAAAGAACAATTTTTACACAAATTTAAGAGATGTTTATTATTCTTTAACGCTTTTGCTGCTAAGCCTTTTGTTCACCCCAGTGCTAAACCAATTTTGAGCTTTTTTGAAACCTACATTTAAACCCTATTGTAAGTCAAGTGAAGGACCCACAAAAAACAGAATTTATGCTTACCTGATAAATTACTTTCTCCAACGGTGTGTCCGGTCCACGGCGTCATCCATTACTTGTGGGAAATGTTCTCCCCCACAGGGAAAGGCAAGGAGAGCACACAGCAAGAGCTGTCCATATAGCTCCCCCTCTGGCTCCGCCCCCCAGTCATTCGACCGACGGTTAGGAGAAAAAGGAGAAACTATAGGGTGCCGTGGTGACTGTAGTGTATAAAGAAAAAGTGGACCGGACACACCGTTGGAGAAAGTAATTTATCAGGTAAGCATAAATTCTGTTTTCTCCAACATTGGTGTGTCTGGTCCACGGCGTCATCCATTACTTGTGGGAACCAATACCAAAGCTTTAGGACACGGATGAAGGGAGGGAGCAAATCAGGTTACCTAAACAGAAGGCACCACGGCTTGCAAAACCTTTCTCCCAAAAACAGCCTCCGAAGAAGCAAAAATATCAAATTTGTAGAATTTGGCAAAAGTGTGCAGAGAAGACCAAGTCGCTGCCTTACATATCTGGTCAACAGAAGCCTCGTTCTTATAGGCCCATGTGGAAGCCACAGCCCTAGTAGAGTGAGCTGTGATACGGTCAGGAGGCTGCCGTCCGGCAGTCTCATAAGCCAAGCGGATAATGCTTTTCAGCCAGAAAGAGAGAGAGGTAGCAGTAGCTTTTTGACCTCTCCTCTTACCAGAGTAAACGACAAACAAGGATGAGGTTTGTCTAAAATATTTTGTTGCTTCTAAATAGAACTTTAAAGCACGAACAACATCTAAATTGAGTAATAAACGTTCCTTCTTTGAAACTGGATTCAGACACAAAGAAGGAACAACTATTTCCTGGTTGATGTTCTCGTTGGAAACAACTTTTGGAAGAAAACCAGGCTTAGTACGCAAAACAACCTTATCTGAATGGAACACCAGATAGGGTGGATCACACTGCAAAGCAGATAATTCAGAAACTCTTCTAGCAGAAGAAATAGCAACCAAAAACAGAACTTTCCAAGATAGTAACTTAATATCTATGGAATGTAAAGGTTCAAACGGAACCCCTTGAAGAACTGAAAGAACTAAATTTAGACTCCAAGGAGGAGTCATGGGTCTGTAAACAGGCTTGATTCTAACCAAAGCCTGAACAAAAGCTTGTACATCTGGCAAAGCTGCCAGTCGTTTGTGCAACAAGATGGATAATGCAGAAATCTGTCCTTTTAGAGAACTAGCTGACAATCCTTTATCCAAACCTTCTTGGAGAAAGGAGAGAATCTTTGGAATTTTAATCTTACTCCAGGAGAATCCTTTGGATTCACACCAACAGATATATTTTTTCCATATTTTATGGTAAATCCTTCTAGTCACAGGTTTTCTGGCCTGGACCAGAGTATCAATCACAGAATTTGAAAACCCACGCTTGGATAAAATCAAGCGTTCAATTTCCAAGCAGTCAGCTGCAGAGAAACTAGATTGGGATGTCCGAATGGACCTTGTACTAGAAGGTCCTGTCTCAAAGGTAGCTTCCATGGTGGAGCCGATGACATATTCACCAGGTCTGCATACCAAGTCCTGCGTGGCTACGCAGGAGCTATCAGAATCACTGAGGCCTTCTCCTGTTTGATCCTGGCTATGAGCCTGGGGAGGAGAGGAAACGGTGGAAACACATATGCTAGGTTGAACGACCAAGGCGCCACTAATGCATCCACTAGCGTCGCCTTGGGATCCCTGGATCTGGACCCGTAGCAAGGAATCTTGAAGTTCTGACGGGACGCCATTAGATCCATGTCTGGAATGCCCCATAATTGGGTTAACTGAGCAAAGACCTCCGGATGGAGTTCCCACTCCCCCGGATGGAAAGTTTGACGACTCAAATAGTCTGCCTCCCAGTTGTCTACTCCTGGGATGTGAATAGCAGATAGATGGCAGGAGTGATTCTCTGCCCATTGGATTATCTTGGTTACTTCCTTCATCGCTAGGGAACTCTTTGTTCCCCCCTGATGATTGATGTACGCAACAGTCGTTATGTTGTCCGACTGAAATCTTATGAACCTGGCTTCCGCTAGCTGAGGCCAAGCCAGGAGCGCATTGAATATAGCTCTTAGTTCCAAAATGTTTATCGGGAGAAGCGACTCTTTCCGCGACCATAGGCCCTGAGCTTTCAGAGAGTCCCAGACCGTGCCCCACCCCAAGAGGCTGGCGTCGGTCGTGACGATGACCCACTCCGGTCTGCGGAAACTCATTCCCTGAGACAGGTGATCCTGGGTCAACCACCAGAGGAGTGAGTCCCTGGTTACCTGGTCTACTTGAATTTGGGGAGACAAGTCTGTATAGTCCCCATTCCACTGATTGAGCATGCACAGCTGTAATGGTCTTAGATGAATTCGAGCAAAAGGAACCACATCCATTGCTGCGACCATTAGTCCTATTACTTCCATGCATTGAGCTATGGAGGGTTGAGTGATAGAGTGAAGAACTCGACAAGCTTTTAGAAGCTTTGTCTTTCTGACGTCTGTGAGAAAGATCTTCATTTCCACAGAATCTATTATTGTTCCCAGAAAAGGAACCCTTGTGGACGGTGACAGTGAACTTTTTTCTATGTTCACTTTCCACCCATGAGATCTGAGAAAAGCCAACACAATGTCTGTATGAGCCCTCGCTTTGGAAAGAGACGACGCTTGGATTAGGATGTCGTCTAGATAAGGTGCTACAGCGATGCCCCTCGGTCTTAGGACCGCTAGAAGGGACCCTAGCACCTTTGTGAAAATTCTGGGAGCGGTGGCTAAACCGAATGGAAGAGCCACAAACTGGTAATGTTTGTCCAGAAAGGCAAACCTCAGGAACTGATGATGAGATTTGTGGATTGGGATATGCAGATACGCATCCTTCAGATCCACGGTAGTCAAAAATTGACCCTGCTGGATTGTTGGTAAGATTGTCCGAATGGTTTCCATCTTGAAGGATGGAACTCTGAGGAACTTGTTTAATATCTTTAAATCCAGAATTGGCCTGAAAGTTCCCTCTTTTTTGGGAACCACAAAAAGGTTTGAGTAAAACCCTAGACCTTGTTCCCCGGAGGGGACTGGGTTTATCACTCCCATCTTTGATAGGTCTCTTACACAATGTAAGAATGCCTGTTTCTTTATCTGGTCTGAAGATAAGCGAGACAGGTGGAACCTTCCCTTTGGAGGAAGTCCCTTGAATTCTAACAGGTATCCCTTGGAAACTATCTCTAGTGCCCAGGGATCCAGAACATCTCTTGCCCAAGCCTGAGCGAAGAGAGATAGTCTGCCCCCTACCAGATCCGGTCCCGGATCGGGGGCTACCCCTTCATGCTGTCTTGGTAGTAGCAGCAGGTATCTAGGTTTGTTTACCCTTGTTCCAGCCTTGCATGGGCTTCCAAGCGGGTTTGGGCTGGGCCGCGTTACCTTCTTGTCTAGCGGCAGTGGAGTTATTAGCCGGTCCGTTCCTGAAATTGCGAAAGGAACGAAAATTAGACTTGTTCTTAGCCTTAAAAGGCCTATCCTGTGGGAGGGCATGGCCCTTACCCCCAGTGATGTCTGAAATAATTTCCTTCAATTCCGGCCCAAAAAGGGTCTTACCCTTGAAAGGAATATTCAGTAACTTAGTCTTGGATGACACGTCTGCCGACCAGGATTTTAGCAAAAGCGCCCTCCGCGCTACTATAGCAAAACCTGAGTTTTTCGCCGCCAATTTCGTTATTTGAAAGGCGGCATTGTCCATGACTTCTTCATAGGAAGTCTCTTTCTGGAGCGACCTTTCTAGTTCTTCGAACCAAAAGGACGCCGCTGAAGTGACAGTAATAACACACGTAGCTGGTTGAAGGATGAACCCTTGCTGAACAAAAATCTTTTTAAGCAATCCTTCCAATTTTTTATCCATAGGATCTTTGAAAGCGCAGCTGTCCTCTATAGGAATAGTTGTGCGCTTCGCTAGTGTTGAAACAGCTCCCTCAACCTTCGGGACCGTTTGCCATGCGTCCCTTCTAGGGTCTACTATGGGAAACATTTTCTTAAATATAGGAGGTGGGGCAAAGGGTACACCTGGCTTCTCCCACTCCTTTTCCACTATGTTCGCTACCCTCTTAGGTATTGGAAAAGCGTCGTCGTGCACTGGGACCTCTAAAAATTTGTCCAATTTGCACAACTTCTCTGGTACTACCATGGAATCACAGTCATCCAGAGTAGCTAATACCTCCTTAAGCAAAGCGCGGAGATGTTCTAGCTTAAACTTAAATGCCACTAGATCAGGTTCTGCCTGTTGAGAAATTTTTCCTGAGTCTGAAATTTCACCCTCAGACAGCCCTTCCCTCACAGCCAATTCCGATTGATGTGAGGGTAAAATAGATAAGGCATCGTCAGCGTCTGATTGTTCATCCTTTTTATCTGTATTTAAAACTGAACAATCACACTTTCTCTGAAAAACTGGCAGTTTGGATAAAAGATTTGCTATAGAATTATCCACTACTGCTGATAATTGTTGCATAGAAATAAGCACTGGCGCGCTAGGTGTCGCCTGCGCGGGCAAAGCTGGTGTAGACACAGAAGGAGAGGATGTAGAGCTATCCCCACTACCTTCATTAGATAAATCATATTGGGCAACATTATGAAAAATAACAGAGCTGTCCTGATTTTGTTTGGACGCTATGGCGCAATTATCACAAACACTCGAAGGGGGAACCACATTTGTCTCTATACACATAGAACATAGGTTATCTGATGGAACAGACATGTTAAACAGATTTAGGCAGGCAAACAATGCAATAAAAACGATTTTAAACAAAAACGTTACTGTCTCTTTAAATAATAAAATGACACATTTATTTCTGAATGTTCAAAAAACTATGAAGGCAATATCCGATTTTTCTGAAATTTGGACCCCAGTGTCTTAATGCTTAGAAAGTATTGCACAGCAAATATGGAGACTCTAGCTCTTAAAACAAGCATACCGGAGCTAATTGTTGGATTTAACCGTTTTTACACACCACAATCCCTGCTACAGCCTTGCTGCAGCTTTTTACCTTCCTTAGGGGTCACCATTCACAGAAAAAAGCCTTTTGGAGCCACTTTCTGAGCCACAGGACCCTCTCACATGAATCTGCATGCACTGCCTTGAAATTCAACTGCACAGCTGAAGTGCCAAAATGAGGCTTCCTCCCTCAGCACACTAGAGTGAAGGGGCCTTCCTGACTAGATTTAGGTGTCTAAAACAAGCCAGATCAATAAAAAACGTTCCCAAGTGTATGTGAGCTTATAAAATATTTCAAATGGTATAATATTGTAATAAAAACTAATCGATTTAGCCCCTAACAGTGTCTACCAGCATAAAAAACAAAAAGGGGAAGCCTGTTATCTTTTTTGCTGAGGTGAAAGAAAAATGGCTTACCGTTTCCCCTGAGGGGAAAAATGACTGTCATCTAGCATTAGCCTGTGTTGTTAGAAGGAGACTAGTCATACCTGAAGCAGATGAGTCTGCAAACTGTTACCCCCAACTGAAGTTCTCTTGTTTCAACAGTCCTGCGTGGTAACAGTAATGGATTTTAGTTACTTGTGCTAAAATCATAGACCTCTTAAACAGAAATCTTCATCACTTTTCTGTTATAGAGTAAATAGTACAAGCCAGCACTATTTTAAAATAACAAACTCTTTATAGAAGAATAAAAAACTACAACTAACACCACAAACTCCTCGCCATCCCCGTGGTAGATGCTACTTGTTCAGAGCGGCAAGGAGAATGACTGGGGGGCGGAGCCAGAGGGGGAGCTATATGGACAGCTCTTGCTGTGTGCTCTCCTTGCCTTTCCCTGTGGGGGAGAACATTTCCCACAAGTAATGGATGACGCCGTGGACCGGACACACCAATGTTGGAGAAAGTAGATATTGTTTTTTCAGCAGGCCCAGCAGATTCACAATATACCATTATTACATTTATAATTCATGGCATATGAGATAGGTGTGGCAAAAACTGTAAACAATTTATAATTTTTTCTTAGATTTTTGTAAATAATACTGAGAATGGCCATGTGACCACTGCTGTTACTTTGATCACCTTACTAAATTCTTATCATGGTTAGCCACATGTGAAATAAGAGCCCATGCAGGCTTTTGGGAGTTATAATATAGATTAGAGAAGCCTGATTGTTCAGTACAGAAATAAAAGTACTTTTTTATTGCAAGGTGTTCACTGTTACCACACTGATACCTGCCTATACAGACAAAATTCATATCTTTTTTTTAAAAAGGGACTTGTCTACTAACAAATAAACTTTATTCAGGGTCTCTTACCAGATTTTTTTTTTTTCCATATATAATTACCCATTCCCAGGTAAATCCCTATGTGTTTTTTGTACTTTATTTTTAAAAGATCAGTTCTGTAGTAATGCTTCAATACCACCAGGTGATTCTCTTTCAAATAAGGAATCTTGGAGGTTTGCAGCTGCTATGGGAGTTGACATCCAGGGGATTAAAGAACCTCCCCCCATCCAGCTACCTTTCAGCTACACTGACCTTCTCGGTTATACCGCCTTTGTGATGTCACCAAGTGCTTGCGTCGTGATATCATTGGAATTTCCATGAAGCCTGGGAGTGACACCCACTTGTCCACCAATGATCCCTGGTCTGTAGTGAGGGGGATCACAGAAAACAGTGTTTGATCAGCAATCCCCTGTATGACGAGAAGGGCTTGTCATGCCCCTACAGGAAGCAATGTGCATGACGAGAATGCCTCATCATGCGCATCAAAGGGGTTAATTAATCACAAATAATGTAAGCCTCACTTTCGCATACCTTTCAACATGGAAGTTAGGGAATCCACATTTTTTAGGCACAGCTATGATGGGAGGGGCAGGGTTATGTTCAGGTACTTGGTGGGACTAGTGTGTGACGTGGACATGACTGTGTGTGATGTGGGCAGGAAATGTGTGTTTTGGGCAGAACTGAGCAGTATGAGTAAGGAGGTATTTTAGCTTGAGTGTGAGGGTGAATGTAAGCATGAATATGAGTGAGGGTGAATGTAAGCATGAGTGAGAAGGAATGTAAACATACATATATAAAAAAATGTAGTCTTACAATATAGGCAGCTGTTGACCTCAAGTTCCTCTTGTGTGACGTCTGATTTAAATGTTCTGGTGATATTAAAGGGATATGAAACCAAATTTTTTTTTCTTTCATGATTCAAATAGAGCATGCAATTTTAAGAAACTTTCTAATTTACTCATATTATCAATTATTATTGTAGCCACCAATCAGCAATTGCTACCCAAGTCCTGAACCAAAAATGGGTCGGCTCCTAAGCTTACATTCCTGCTATTCAAATAAAGATACCAAGAGAACAAAGAAAAATTGATAATAGGAGTATATTAGAAAGTTGCTTAAAATTGCATGCTCTATCTGAATCATGAAAGAAAAAAAAATATGTGGGTTTTATATCCTTTTAACATAATCAGAAGGTCTACACCGCAAGTCTACATTTGTACATACCCATGTATTGTAACCACACACTTGTAGGATGATCTACTCTTTTAACTGTAATGGTGAAAGAATGTTTCCAATAGTTTTATATCTCCTATAAAACATCCATTACACTTCCTTTGAGGATGAGTATGAGTGAGGAGAAACGTAAGAATGAATGAGGAGAAATATAAGCATGAATGAGGAGGAATGTAAGCATGAGTGTAGAGATATCTAAGCATGAGTATGAATAAGGAGGAATGTAAGCATTAGTATGAAAAAGGAGGAATGGAATTATGATTATGAGTGAGGAAAAATGTAAGCATAAGTAAGGAGGAATGTAAGCATGAATGAGGAGGAATGTAAGCATGAATGAGGACGAATGTAAGAACGAGTATGAGTGAGGAAAAATGTAAGCATGAATAAGGAGGAATGTAAGAATCATTATGAATAAGAAGGGATGCCAGCATGAGTTAGGAGGAATGTAAGCATACGATTGAGTAAGGAGGAATACAAGCATGAGTATGACTGAGGAGGAAAGTATGCATGAGTTTAAGTAAGGAAGAATGTAAGCATTAATGAGGAGGAATGTAAGCATGAGTGTGGAGGTATCTGAGTATGAGTAAGAAGGGATTTAAGCATGAATCTGAGTAAATGAGTAATGAAAGCATGAGTATGAATGAGGAGGAATGCAATTATGATTATGACGAGTGAGGAGGAATATAAGCATGAGTATAAGTGAGGAGGAATGTAAGCATGAGTAAGGAGGAATGTAAGCATGAGTATGAGTGAGGAGAAATGTAAGCATGAGAGATGAGGTATGTAAGAATGAGTATAAGTGAGGAGGAATGTAAGCATGAGTGAGGAGGAATGTAATCAAGAGTATGAGTAAGGAGGAATGTAAGCATGAGTATAACTGAGGAGGAATGTAAGCATGAGTGAGGAGGAACGTAAGCATGAGTATGAGCGAGGAGGGATGTAAGCATGAGAGATGAGGAATGTAAGCATGAGTAAGGAGAAACGTAAGCATGAGTATGAGTGAGGAGGAATGTAAGCATTTAGAGTAAACAAAATATAACTTTGTTCAAATTGGTTATTCCTTTGCAAAACAAAATCCAAAATTTTACACATATGTACTTAGTACTTCCTTTGCTTTTTTCATGCACTTTTTGAATTATATCAAGTAGGTGACATAACAGGAGTAATGAAGAGGTGAATCTCAGAAGGAAAAAAGACAAGCAGATCACTTAAGGCATATGTTGGGAATTTAACAAGATAATATTACCATTAACTGGCATCTACTATACTCTGTTAAATTAAGTGAAACCACATCCTAAACCACCACAATTGCAATTCCACATGCAAAAACAATGACTTGTCCATGCAAACTAAAAAACTTTAAATTACCATAGACTAGAAAAAAAATGTTTTCTTCAATAATGTTTTTAAATAATTAAATGCATCTCTAAACATAGTTCCCTCTGATCTTTTAAGTTTGAGCTAGTTGTCAAGTATGATGTATCTTATCTAATTATAGAAAATACAGCATGTTGTAAGCTTTCCAAAATCTCAGTAAGGCATGGATGTTGCCCTCATTCTCTTTGTTTATGTGTGCAAGTTTAAGCTTGGCAGTTGCCAAATTCTCATAGCTACAGCAAAATTTAAATATTTTTTTATTTTAACTTATGAATAAAAAGACGCAACCATTAAAGATCTCTTATAGGATATTTACTCAGCTTTATTGAAGATCTATTTTAAAACCCAGCCTATATTTTCAAAACAAATCAATACAGTAATTAAAGCACTTTAAATGCATCTTAATGCAAGTAATATTCAAATAATCTGTGCTTTACATTAAAGATTTTAACATTAACACATTGGCCTAAATTAATGTCATCCTATTATGATCTACTCCTATATCCAGTTAAAATGAGAATGAACAAACAAAACTACTTTCAGGAGTAAAAAAAAAATACATGTGCAAAATGTGCTAGGTTTTTAAAAGGTATTTTTACTTAATCTGTGAATTCTGTATAGTATTTACAACCACCACTATTTGTTATATCTATGAACCTTAAAGGGACATGAAACCCAATTTTTTTCTTTCGTGATTTAGAAAGAGCATCTCATTTTAAACAACTTTCTAATTTACTTCTATTGTCTAATTTGCTTCATTCTCTTGATATCACTTGCTGAAAAGCATATCTAGATATGCTCAGTAGCTGCTGATTGGTTGCTGCACATAGAGGCCTTGTGTGATTGGCTCACACATGTGCATTGCTATTTCTTCAACAAAGGATATCTAAAGAATTGAGCAAATTAAATAATAGAAGTAAATTGGAAAGTTGTTTAAAATTGCATGCCCAATCTGAATCATGAAAGTTTATTTTTGACTAGACTGTCCCTTTAAGGATTGATTGGCTCCAAGATAACTCCATGTAGGATATCTTAAAATTCTGGAAATTGTATTGCCATTGAGTATGATTTCAGAATCTATTATGTTGAGTTTAAACTGGCAGCTTGAGGAGGCTGAATAACAGCATCATAAATTTGTTTTTAAGATCAGTGGTATCAAATCTATATTTCACATAATCAAGAATAATTCTGACATCAGAGAAATGTAATTTTGCCCAAACCTTCCTTTTGGCTGGATTTCTTAGCTTACAAATTTTGCCTAAAAATAGTGAAATATCATTTTTCTATTGTGTCAAGTATGGGAATATTTTCTCATTTCAATAGTAAACTTTTTTATAGTAATATCTAAATTCAGTTTTCAATTTCCAAAATCTGTGCCCCAGAATGTCAGTTTCTCTGTTTTATAATAAATGAAATTAGACCACAAGTGAAATGACTCACAGTCAGATATTAGCTAAAAATGAAAGTATCTAGAAAAAACAAAACAAATAAACAAATGCCTCAATCTTCTGTGTTTGAACCTGTAATTATACAGTATATATATATAATCCAGAAAAAGTGAAGTAACTTGAACTTCCAACAAGTGGGGTGCAATGGGCAACAAAGTATACGGCACATAGCGTGGAGATAGACACAGCACTCACCAGAATTTTTAGAAGCGTTTAAAACATTACTGCCTGTTGTACCATTGACATAGGTGTTAGTAAAGACACTGAAACTTTTGGTTTGGAAATTATGGACTTTGAAACTTTGAAAATAAAAGTGATGCTTTAAATGCTACTAAAAAGTATATATATATATATTTCTAACAGTGCACCAACAAGATGGCATGCTTTCCATATTTATCAATTCACTTATGCAAGGATACACTCTCAACCGAGACACTCTCTGATGTTGTGCCCTCTGCAGAAAGACTCATGAGACACTGGTACCTGTTTACACATTCTAGAAGGCAAACAAACTGCAACAGTCGTTTTATGGAACACTGTTTGGCTACTCAATACAAAATAAGATGAGCTTACATCATGAAAATATAGAAATCTTAAGGGCAAGTTCACACACAGTGGTCAGGCTACATTGTGTGTTTCTATGTATCACACATGATGGAGCATGAGATAAGAGCAACGTTTTTGACTTAAAAGGATCTTTACTTCAAGCCATTTATGTCATTTGGATATCGTTCTGGACTTTGAATTTATCACTTATTCTGTGACGTTTGCATTTTGATGGTTGCAAATGAAATCAGCCTTTTTTTCGTTAAATACAATTTTAAAAAAAATTTTTTGAATGGCATGAAGCCAAGTAAGTACATTATCCTATCAGGCGTTACACTTATTCATAACTTAATAAATTTGTATCTAAGTCTTTGTTTCTAATTTTCTGCAGCTATTCTCACATTTATTTTCTATTGAGTCGGCATCTGCTTCCATTTTTTATGTTTGCGTAGTATTCATTTGATTACCTGGTACATTATTGACAACTACCATATGTCACCATCTATGCTCCTGCCATAGACATTTGGGCTTTGAAGAATGCAAGGAACTATGTAAATGCCCAGTGGTGCATATTTATAATTATGATGTTTGACAAGATAAAATCAAAACAGAAATAATGATGATTGAGTTTTCTCTTTCCTTCCCAACTTCCTCTCCCCTCACTGTCTATCCTCCCTTCTCCTCAGACATAGTGCCTCCGTATCCTCCAAGATTAGATCTAAAGAATCCTCCCTACATGTATGCTAAATTAGAGACAATCATTTTATTCATATGCATTGTCTGTTTTTTCATCTTCTTGTTTTGATATTATATGTACACTAAAAACTAACAGGACAATAAACCTAAAAAGGTTTTTAACAATGCATTCAACTCTATTTGTATCTATACTGTATTACAATTATTACCCCATGCCACCTTTTTGCCCCACTCAGTTGTCTTTTTACACACTGTAGCTTGCTGCCCTGTTCTGACACACTTTTTTTTAAGTTGCAGAAGGTTTAGTCAATCAAGTGCCATACCTCTTGTCCTGTAGATTCTAACCAAAATGTGTATAAAGAGTTGCATGTTTACAGATCTATAACTGTAAGCAACACACATTCAATAATTGGGTAAAGCCTATAGGACAGCCAGTACAGCATCTGACTGGGTGATCTTTTTTTTCTTTCTAATATAATAAATATGCAGATTAAGGACATGCAAGCCCAAACGTGGCACATTAATTTGTACCTGCATGTCTTATTACATTGATTGAAACTTAGAAGCAATAATGCAAGATGCACTACCATACTTGTGTATATATGGGTACTGCTTCTATTTATGCATTAGATTTTTCTTTTGCACGTAGCCAATGGAGAATATTTCAGATACATGCTGCTACATCAAAGCTAGCTTACTGACATCAAATGCAAACATTAATTATCCCAAAATATCTATCCAGATGGTTAAAGGAATAGTCTAGTCAAAATTAAACTTTCATATAGAGCTTGCAGTTTTAAGCAACTTTCTATTTTACTCCTTTTATAATTTTTCTTCATTCTCTTGGTATCTTTATTTGAATGTAAGCTTAGGAGCCGGGTCATTTTTGGTTCAGCACCTGGGTAGCGCTTGCTGATTGGTGGCTACATTTAGACACCAATCAGAAAGTGCTACCAAGGTGCTAAACCAAAAATGGGTTGGCTCCTATGCTTACATTCTTGCTTTTTCAAATAAAGATACCAAGAGAACAAAGAAAAATTGGTAATAGGAGTAATTTAGAAAGTTGCTTAAAATTGCCTGCTCTATCTGAATCATGGAAGTTTAATTTTGACTAGACTATTCCTTTAATATAGTGCGAAGCTATAACAAAATTGAAAATTTTAAACTTAAGTTTTCCTCTCATCACTTCCTTATTTCAGAACAATTTTCTGTATAAGATGAATGCTATCTTATTTATCTACATAGAGGCAGTATAATTTTTTTTTTCAATGCACACAAACTCTCACAATGAAACTGAATCACAACTTTTGTTAACTTTGTTAACTTCTGTAAGTGTGTGCGCTATTCTTTATAATTAACAAAAAAAATGCTTGTTGAACAACATACATTTTTTTCCTCCATGGGATTTCATGTTTTATATTTGTTTTGGTATAAATCATACTATACTGATAACCTCTATTTTATGAACATTTATCACACTTCCTCACATTAAACTCCCTCCTTGATCCATTGCAATCTGGATTTCGCCCCCAACACTCCAGAGACAGCAATTATTAAGGTTACTAATGACCTATTTACAGCAAAATCAAAGACCACTTCTCTCTGTTAATCCTTCTCTATATGTCTGCAGCCTTTAACACTGTTGACCACCCTCTCTTACTTCAAACCCTCCAATCATCAGCATTTGCGACACAGCCTTCTCATCCTACTGTTTAACCATAGATTTAGTGAAGCCTTCTTTGGCGCATCCTCTGCCCCTTTACCACTTTCAAGGAGGAACCATAAGGCTCTGTCCTTGGTCCCCTTCTCTTATCAAGCTATACATCTTCATTTGGTTCCTTATTAAAGTCCCACAGGTTTCAATATTATTAGTATGCTGATGATACCCAAATTTACCAATTCCTTCCTTTCTAACCCATGTCACTAACTGTCCTTCTAATATTTTATCCTTAATGTCCTCTCACTACCTTAAAGGGCCATAATACCCAAATGTTGAAACACTTGAAAGTGATACAGCATAGCTGTAAAAAGCTAACAAGAAAATATAACCTGAACATCTCTATGTAAAAAAGAAAGATATTTTACCTCAAAAGTTCTTCATTAGCCACATCCCATTGTAAAGGACTTCTAAGCAGCAAATCAGCATGTCTGTCCCGGGACAGCTAAGGGAGTGAGCTTACGTGCACACTCATCTTATTTCCCTATTCAGTTTAAGGAAGTTTACTATGAGTTTACTATGCGTTAAATGAAATCTCGTGAGATCACAGTAAAATTGTTCATGAGCTCAGCACTGCTGATGCTGATTGGCTGCATTTCTTCATTTTTATTTTTTTTTACCTGCAGCTGAGCAACAGCTGAAGTATATTTTTTTACACAGAACTTACTCTGCTGAGCTGAGGAAAATGTGAGGTAAAATATCTTCTTTCTTTACATAGAGATGCTCATGATATTTTCCTGTCAGCTTTTTACAGCTATACTGCATCAGTTTCAAGTGATTTAGCATACGAGTATTATGTCCCTTTAAGCTTAATCTCTCCAAACATGAGCTTCTTATTTTCCCTCATTCTTACAAAATCTCTATCCCCATTTTTTCTATAACTGTTGATAACAACCCTGCATGCCCAATGTCTTGGGGTCACACTTGACTCAGATCTTTCTTTCACTCCCTCCTCACATCCTATCTTTGGCCAGTTTCTGCTTTTTCCAACCTAAAAACATCTCCAAAATTCACAATGTCTTAACATAAGACAGAACTAAGATTTAAATTCACTCTCTCCTCATTACTTGCCTTGACTAATGCTACTTCATCTTCTCGGGTCTCACTAGCTGCTGTCTATCTCCTTTACAATTCATAATGAATGCCTCTGCCAGGCTGACTTTCCTTACAAGTTCCTCCTCATCTGCTGCACTTTGCTGCCAATTCCTTCACTGGCTCCCTCTAGCCTCCAGAATAAAACACAACATCCTGACTCTCAAGGCCCTCAATAAAACAAACCCATATCTCAGAATTCATCTTCAAATATTTTCCATCCCATCCTCTTCGCTCTTCTCACAACCTCCTATCTTGTTACCTCCTTACAGTCCCACCTACAGGACGTCTCATGAATGGCCCCTATTTTGTGGAACTCTCTGACTCACTAAACAAGATTCTCCCCTAATTTTTATAGTTTCAAGAGTTCCTTAAAGACTCTACAGTTCAGGGATGCATACAGCATATGCTAACCTTTATTACCTCAGTTCCTCTCCACCTCCTTTGCCATCCCCTTGAACCCACTTAGTATGTATGCCTACAAGCCCAGCTGTTTTGTAGATAGCATTCATGAGAGGTGATTTACAACAGTTCAACTCTTGGCAACCGTCTATCCCTTTGTCTCCTATAAATGCTACCTTTGCATATTATTCCTAAGTTTATAGTGCTGTGGAATCTCTTGGTGCTCTACAAATAACTGATAATAATAATAATAATAATAATATTTTGACATAAAAATGCCAAAAAGATTTTCTAATGTATTGGGATTCTCTAATGTGTTAGAGGTTTCTATTACTGGATTATTTCTTGCATCTAATTATGGGCCAAATTACAAGTGCTGCACTAATGATAGCATAGGTCATGATACGCGATATTGTTGGACTGTGCTAAAGTTAGTATTCGTTTTGATTTTACAAGTCCATGGTGAAGTGTGTTTACCACCTATACTTTCAATGGAGATTGAGAATGTGCTAACTTTTACAACTTGCAAGTTGAAAGTTATAGGTTGCACTCGAGCAAAAGGCAAAACTGCACTAGAATATTTACCATGACTTGAGACCTGAAGTAAAGTATAAGGGTTAAAAAGAAAAGTTGCACAAGACACATTGAAAACACATTAAAATAAAGTATTACACACATATATACACATTTTGATAAAAAAAATATATCATTTAAATATGAATAACAAGGTTTTAAAAGGGTTAAACAGGATATGGCATATGTCAAGTTGTTTGACGTGGCTCTACATATGTATGTATGTGTTTATATGTGTAAATATGTATGTGCTCACATACATACATATATACACATAAATACACATGTATACACATCTAGATACACGTTTGAGACCTTTACAGTCAAATACCTTGAAACATACAATATCATTTTTATTCATTTTTAATGTGTTTTAAGCAGTGGAGGCTCCTCCTTTTGTGCACAGCCGCACGTGAACCCCAGAAAGAAAGAAAGAAAGAAAGAAAGAAAGAAAGAAAGAAAGAAAGAAAGAAAGAAGAAATAAAAAATTAACACATTAAATAAATAAATATTTTTTGCCTAATAAAAAGATGTATTTATTTATTTAATTAATAATAATAATAATAATAATAATAATTAATCCAGGCTCCACACCTCCACTGCAGTTTTGTGTTTAAAACATTTTTTTTTCCATGTTAACTGCTATCTTTTGCACCGCACCGCACCGCACCGCATGTGTGATAGATAGAAGTATAGGGAAAAGCACTTTCCCCTTTCTGTCTGCAGTGCCTGCAGCTCCGCCCACAACCCAGTCCATAGCCTTGCTAATCGCACATCTTTTAGTGTGCGAGTGAGAGACAACTGTCATGTGACACTCGCACACTGAGAGCTGTGTGTGTGGGACTGGGAGGCGCACATTGTGAACTGTAGGGTGCACTGTAGGGTGAAGCTGTGTGTGCTCCAAAGTTCCCAGCCATGCAGATTATGAACGGATGTGTTGCTGCGCATGACAGGGGCCGTTATAAATTTAAAGCATATTCAGCCCGCCAACAGCGCACATACATTCAGTGACAGCCAGGGGCCAGGGGCAATCCTACACCGTTGTGAGTGACACGTGTGTGAAGCAGAGACTGAGGTAAATGTGACTCGCTGTATTTTTGGAAGTGGCATGCTGTACTTTACTGTGTCTGAGGCTGAGTTTAAAGGCAATGGGAACGGATGCCGGAGGAGAATTCAATTATGCTTAAGTTAGCGATTTTTGGGGGGCAGAGCTAACCAGCTTTCACATTTTCATCGGGCAGCCGCGCGTGTGAGGTATGGAGAGGACAGTGGAGTTTCCACTGGAAAGCAGGGAACAGTCTGTATAGTGTATTTTCCATTCTCAGAGTCGGGTACTAACTGTAAATAAGTAATTTGGGTGAAAGTTACCTTTATTTAGTATAGAAAGAAATCAATACTTTATTCTCTGGGATGAATATTAATACTTCACAGAAATTGTGCAGATCACATGTATTTCAGTGTTCTCCGAGGCAGAACTTCTATTTGGAGCTGATTTATATATATATATATATATATATATATATATATATATATATATATATATATATATATTCACAAATATATAGCTAAGCTATGTTTTACTTTTAGCGATAATATAATTCAGCTATAGTCTTTAAAATGTAAAGGTGTACTCAACTTCCTTTTGTCAAGCTCTTTTTGACTTTCTAGTTAACTACACCCCTCCACATTAGTGCAGGGTTTTACTATGGCTAATAACTATTCACCTTCCTTTTCTGTGTATTCCATATATAGAGATATATATTTCAAAATAAAAAAAAATCTTCTATGTAGAGAACATAGGAATTTGAAGTATTCCTTAATGTACATTTGTATTTAGCGCGGTTTGTCTAGCGCCGTGTCAGGTTAGTGTGCAAGCGATAACTAATAGGGCTTTTTTTTCAGCGCGTCCCAGAGAAGTCTATGGGAGAAGAAGTTAGAACACCACTTGTAGTCAGGCCCTATATGTTTAACCCCTGAAAAGTGACATCAGCATATGTGTGTAGCAACCAATTGCCACCTAGAATCCAGTAGTGCATTGCTGCTCTTGAGCCTACGTAGGTGTGCTTTTCAGAAAATCATATTAAGAGAATGAAGTATACTTTGATAATAGAAGTAATCTGAAAAGTTTATTAAGATTGCATGTTCTATTTAAATCGTGAATGCTTTTTTGAATTTCAATAATCTTCAGTTTAAAGGATGTTGCTGTTTTAATAGAAATTAGTTAAAGAATACTTGTTCAACACTGGTAAACCTATCAAAGCTTTCAGGCAAGAAACTGAAAATGATTTATTCCTTATTTGCACAGAACCAATGCATGATCTATAGAAATACCGGCCCGTCATCCTACACTGTTTTCACATTTTTTAATCCTATTCTAGGGAATTACTGAGCATCAATAAATGTGTTCGAACATAGTGATCTATCCAAATCTCCAGATGAGCTATTCTCTAAAATCAAGTCAGTATTAAACTCAGATCTGGAATCTTATTTTACAGGGACTTTAATTGATTACATCTAATGAAGATGCGCTGTAAATTACTTTTTAAGCCTTTGAGTGCTAATGACGGCTCTGAACCATCACAGAGTTTCTCACTCTGGTGCTAATGACGGCTCAGAGCCGTCATGAGCACTCTCCCACCTTGAGGGATATCTGGGGGCTCCTTACTGCTCCTACCCCGGCGATCGTGCCTGTAGAGTGACAGGCATTGCCGGGGCTTCACGTGATGTGCGGTGACATCACGTGCAATTACGTGATGACGTCACCGCACAACTTTATTTATACTTAACAATGTTAAGTATAGGAGGAAGTGTATCTCAGGCATCTAAGCAGCTACAGACCCCCAAGACCCACTGTTGGAAAGGTAATCGCCTAACCTTTCCAACAGTGTAAGTCTTGGGGGTCTGTAAAAAAAAAAAGTTAAAAAAAAATTCAAAAATTTCAAAAATAAAAAATTAAAAGAAAATATTAGCACCCAGGTGGGAAATCGCTTAGCAGCCAAATGGTTAATCTAGCTGTGCCATTCTATTACTCTGTGCTGTGACCCGCCCCCAATTCAAACTCCTTTTTTTATCGGTGAGCAAATGGTTTAAACTGTTCTTCTATCGGCACTCTAGTCGCACGGCACTTTTTTGTAGCTAGAGCACTAATTGGAGAATAGCTCAAACCATTAGCACACAAAAAAAAAAAAGAATTTTGAAGTGGGTGGCCAGAGCGAGTATTAGAATAGCATGGCTAGATTATATAGTAAGTTACAGCGCATCTTTTTTGGAAGTAATCAATTTAAGTCCCTGTAAAATATTGCTTAGATTCTTGACCTGATTTTAAAACATGCTCAGCCTTCATCTACTGGCTTTAAAGGAACATTAAATACTTTGAGATTGTAATATGAAGTGTTAATTATATGTAGTAAAAAAAAAGTTTACAATATACTTTCTTATTAATTTTGCCCTCCTTTTCCATAGTTTAATTCTGAGAATTGTGTTTTTTCCACTCCTGAAAACTGAAAGTCTAACCTTACCTAATACAGGTCCCTAATATGCAATTCAATATTGGTTATTCAAATCAGCCAATAGAATTTCAGTAGCTCTCATCCTACTGGCTGATTTGAACAGCCAATAGGATTTCAGAAGCTCTCCTCCTATTGGCTGATTTGAATTTCAAGAGTCAAATCAGCCAATAGGAATGCAAGAGACACCATTTTGAAAAGGCTCCCTTGCATTGAAGATCCAGTGTCTAGCGGTGACCGTATGAAAAGGACGCTCCGCGCCGGATGTCTTCAAGGATGGATCCGCTCCTTGCCGCCGGGATGAAGATAGAAGACTTCTCGCCGCCTAGATGAAGACTTCTTGCCGTCTGGATGAGGATGGATGTCTGGACTTCAGAAACTGAGTGGATCTTTGGGGGTTAGTGTTAGTTGTTTTTTTTTTAAATTTGGGTGGGTTTTTTTTAGATTAGGGTTTTGGGCTGTAGGTAAAAGAGCTGAATGCCCTTATCAGGGCAATGTAAAAGAAATGAATGCCCTTTTAAGAGAAAGCGCGCATAAAATGCCCTTTTCAGGGCAATGGGTAGCTTAGGTTTTTGTTAGAGTTAGGTTTTTTATTTTGGGGGGTTGGTTGGGTGGTGGGTTTTCTGTTGGGGGGTGTCTTTGTATTTTTTTCCAAGTAAAAGAGCTGATTTCTTTAGGGCAATGCCCTAGTTAAAGGTTGCTGCCATTATAAAACGTAAAAAGGGACAGTCTAGACCAATAAATAATTTTGATTACTTATTGTTTCTTACCAGAGAAGCATCCTGCAACTGGTCCCACATCTATAAGCTTGTAGGAAGTACATAAAACATTTCAAGATTCATTTTTTCTTAGGAGCCGCAAATGGCCACGGAGCTACGCCCACTTAATGAATGTATGTTTTATATATTAAATTCCTCCAATCATGATCAACTATTAAATAAGTTTTCCTACTCGCATATGCTTATTTGTCCATGTGCAATTTGAAATAGCTAACTGAAAAATATTAAACATGCACTGTTAAACTGTCATACAAGATGGCAGATAACTGGACAAGAAGAAAGCTATGGGTAGAGCTTGGCATCCATTTTTGGCTGCTAACAAACAATGATTATTTAAAAGTTTCATGTACTGTTTTACAAGCTTATAGAAGTGGAACCCATTTCAAGATGCTTGTCTGATATGTAACAATAAAAAATAAAGACTAAGTATTGAGTCTAGGCTGTCCTTTTAAGTTCCACTGTCACATTATTTTTTTAGCAATTACTCCTCCACTGGGCATGGGTGAGAACCTGACTGGAGCTAGTTCAGGTGTTTGCAATCAGCCAATAGGAATGCAAGGGATGCCATTTTTAATTGCGTACCTTGCATTCACTATTCAGTGTCCGGCAATGATGGTACGAAGAGGATCCTCCACACTCCATGGTTCCGCAGTCGCTGGTCTTCAGTTCCACAGTCGCCGGTCTTCAGTTCTGCGGTCGCCGGTCTTCAGTTCCGAGGTCCAGGATGAAGATAGAAGAGGTCGCCGATTGGAAGAAGACAACTCCGGACTTCAGGAACCAGTGAGTACCTATCTGGGGGTTAGAGTTAGGCCTTTTTTTTAATTTTTGGAGGGTTTTATTTTTTAGATTGGGGATTTTGAGCAATGTCAAAGAGCTGAGTGCCCTTTCAAGGGCAATGCCCATACAATGCCCTTTTAGGGGCAATGGGTAGTTTAGGATTTTTTAGTGTTAGTTTTTATTTTATTTTGGGGGGGTTTGGTGGCTGGGGGGTTTTTACTGTTAGAGGGAGGGGACTTAGTATTTTTTTAAGGAAAAGAGCTGTTTAACTAGGGCAATGCCCTACAAAAGGCCCTTTTAAGGGCTACTGGTAGTTTAGTATTAGATTAGGGGGGGGGTTATATGGGGGGGGGCATTTTTTATTTTCATAGGGATTAGGTATCATTTTTTTATTTTTGATAATTTGTTTATTATTTTCTGTAATGTTAGACTTTTATTTTCTGTAATTTTAGCTTAATTTAAACTTAGTTTTTTTATTTTTAAAGTAATGTTAGGTTACTTTATTTTAATTGTAATTTAGTATTTTAATATATGTAATGGGGTTAATTTAGGGGGTGTTAGGTTAGGGGGCTTAGTGATTAGTTATTTGCGTTGTGAAGTTTGGCAGTTTAGGGGTTAATAAAGGTTAATAAAGGTATTAGCATTATTGTGTTGTGGGTGAATGAAGGATTAGGGGGTTAATAGTTTTATTAGGTAGTTTGCGATGTTGGGGTTGGCGGATTTAGGGGTTAATACATTTAGTAGGTAGATTGCGATGTATGTGAATGGTGGATTAGGGGTTAATAGTTTAATTAGGCTTATTGCATTGTGGGGGGGGTTGTCGGTTTAGGGGTTAATACCTTTATTATTAGTTGCCCAATTGGGTTTTGATGGCGGATATAGTTTTTTTGGGTTTATTTTTGGGAGCGGGTTAGACTTTTACAGGAGATTTTTAATTTTTTTTTATTTTCTAGGCGCCGGCAGTCACTGGCGACTCCAGAAATTTGTATTTACGCTCATTTCTGGACATCACTAGTTTATCCAACTTACGGCACTTAATGAACTGCAGGCGGTGTTTATTGAATACCCCGATGCCCGAGGTGAAATTACGGGTGGCGGGGGTTTCAGCGCTTGCACTGAAGCCTGCACCGTATATGTAATCGCGCCCCATATGTTCCATGCTTTATTAAACATGATTATTCTATTACGGTTATGGAGGCTTTTTCCAGCCCACCAATACAGCTGTGTTCACTGTTTCTATTAGCCAATGAGCATTAATATAGCATGCATCCAACATACATTTCCAGATAATTTCAGGTTAAATTTGCATAGTTTTATGTATTTTTTTTTTACATTTATTTCAATACAGTTTACTTTGCAAGGCTAACTAATATAAGATTGGACAAGCTATTGCTGCCACCTGTGGTGTAAATGTTTATTTGTAATTGACTTCACTGCACTGCCCCAAATTAACAAATTAGCAACGGAAAGGAGCTGCACACCAAACAGCATACTGAGCTTGCAACATCAGACGTAAGACACTTTACTCTGCCAAAGGTTTACAGTTAACATGGTTAAATATAAATTCCAAGTAACAAGAAAGTGAAATAAGAAACATCTGCACAATTTGGGCACACACATTGCTTTATCTTCCAAAATTAAGAATGATCATTATTCTGTCCTTGGAATAGACTTGTGATTAACTTCATATTAATTTAACCTTTGTGGGACCAAACTAAAAAGACCTATAAAGAACCATTTAATTGATATTTATAAATTTGCCTTTCCACAGTGTCCCAGCAGTAGTCAGGCAAAGTGTTGTTGTCAATGTTGGGGATTAAAAACAGAGAACACAATCTACTTTGGAGAGGGCATTACTATGACATAATCCTACACAACAATCACTAAATATCTCTGTTACAGACCATTGCCTAGTTGCACTGTAGTAGTGCTTCAATAAACTAAAAGAACATGGATGTCAAAATTTAAGGGACAATAATCTGCTGGGCACAAGTACCCTATAATGGTCACTACACACTGTGCTATTGCTTTTCCTCTGTTGCTGCAGTTGTCTTCAAAACCGTGTTCCTATTTTAACCTCTGAAAATGTGTCCAGACGTAGCGCTCCTCTGGGGGCTGCCATCTTGGAGTACAAATACTCTCCCATACTGTGACAGATGCAGTGTGTATTTACATATTAATGAGGTTGTCAACGTTTTGAGAACTGTATAAAGTACTTCAGGTTAGTGTGCATGATACAGAGCAAGAGCTGTACATTTTTTACATGTGCATGGGCACAATTTTTAGTTTGTCCGATTTTTCATTCGGAATATTCAAAATACTTTGTTAACAAAACGAATACCAGTCATTCATGGAACATTTACATTTGTTTCATTAAAGAAATGTGCATGTTCCACTGTTACAGGTGAAAAGGTTCATCTGAAGCATTTAAAATACTTACCGAAGTGCACTGGAAAGCCACGCTAACACGCTCCTCTTCTTCACAAAGCCCCATCCGCACTAACAGGAGGATTAGCACAGCAGCTTTCAGGGCCTGCACTAAAGGTTTTAATGAATTAAAAATGCTGAATTCAGCATTATTCCTTTGTTTTCTTTATATTTCATGCTGCATTTGTTTGGATATTCGTCTTGTTAAAACGAGATGAATACCTGTGTATTCATAACAAAACAAATACACATGTCTACTCTATATTATTGCTGAGGGCTTTTTAAAATATATTTTGCGTATCTGTAAAACTGTGTAAAAATGTAAACCTCACATGAGGTATCATGCACAAACTAACTCCAGGTAAATGATACAGCTGTCAAAAAGCAGGCAATATTAGTGATCTGTGAGTGTGCACTGCTTCTGTCAGAGGCTATGAGAATGCCTAAACTCCAAGATGGCGACAACCAGTATGAAGAGGCGGAGCTTCAGAATCCGTCGGTTTAAGATATTTAAACAGGTGCACTGATTTGAAAAGTGCAGGAACAAAATGAAGTACAATAACACGGTGAGGAGTTAATACTATTTTGTAGTTGTACTCAGAAGTTTAATGTCCCTTTAAGAACAGAGTGTACGATTTAAAAAAAAACTTTTAATTTTACTTCTATAGTCAAATGTATTTTGTTCTCTTGGTATTCTTAGCCAAAACGTAGCTCCTTTGCATTCCTAGGTAAGTTCAGGAGAATTCCAGCATCTTGAACATTATGGGGTCGATCACAATTATTTTTCGAAAAGTTATTAAATAATTTATCTACAAAAATCCCCATCGTTGTTAAAGGGACACTGAACCCACATTTTTTTCTTTTGTGATTCAGATAGAGCATGAAATTTTAAGCAACTTGCTAATTTACTCCTATTATCATTTTTTCTTTGTTCTCTTGCTATCTTTAGTTGAAAAATATGGTATCTAAGCTTTAATTTTTGGTTCAGTTCTCTGGACAGCACTTTTTTATTGGTGGATGAATTTATCCACCAATCAGCAAGAACAACCCGGGTTGTTCACCAAAAATAGGCCGGCATCTAAACTTACATTCTTGTATTTCAAATAAAGATACCAAGAGAGTGAAGAAAATTTAATAATGGGAAAGTTTTCTAATTTAAATTAGAAAGTTCTAATTTAAATTAGAAAGTTGCTTAAAATGTCATGCTCTATCTGAATCATGAAAGAAAAAAAAATTGAGTTCACTGTCCCTTTAATGTTGCTTTTTTCCTGATAATCATTAGATAAGTTTTTATAAGTGTATCAATGTTATATACCATATTGTGCTTAGCACACTGGAACACTGCGGAGTCTACCTCAGTATGATGTCAATTTGACAATAAAAGTAAACTGAACACTTTATTTTATTGCAAAAAAAGTTTAATTTTCACTTCCATGCCCCTTTAATTTCATAAAGTGCAGCAAGTTAATAACTTGATCCTAAAAAGCTGATACTACAGAGACCCCAGTTTTACATTTCATTCTTGTGCAAATGATTCATGTGACACCTTTCACTTTTCAATATATCCTAAAAAAAGTTTATTATCATATTACAAATGACTGAATCATAATCTAGCAGAGACCTCACTGAATACTTGTTACTCATTCTACATTTACCTTTTGGCACTTCCTCTTCCTTTCTTATAACTAAGAGACCAACTAAAAAAATACACTTAAAGGGACAGTGTACACCATGTGAGCACAATGTTATCTATATGGCACACATGAACTAGCGCCCTCTAGATGTAAAAAACTGTCAAATGCATTCAGATAAGAGGTGGCCTTCAAGGCCTTAGAAATTAGCATATGAACCTACCTAGGTTTAGCTTTCAACTTAGAATACCAAGTGAACAAAGCAAGCAAGTAAACTGAAAAGTTGTCTAAAATGACATGCCCTATTTGAAAAATAAAAGTTTAATTTGACTAGACTGTCCCTTTAAAGAAAGCACTAACAGACTAACACATAGTGGTGACATATGTTAAGCTATATTGTAAAAAAAAAAAAAAAAAAACAGTCCTTTCTCTATGTTTGATACTAATCATAGACAATTTGGAGTGGCCATAAAGGTAAACGATTTAACTGGGTCTAAACGTTTCACTCAGAGATATCTTCCATCCTTTCACCACAGTAGTTTGAAACCCTATCTAAGTGAATGAAATAAGGATGAGGAGGATACATGCTTGGGGAATGTATACCGCTGTGCACCTCCACCATTTAAATAGAACAGGAAGTCAAAGTTAACTTCTATAATTCAGACCTAGTATCCAATAAAAAAAACAAACACTTTACTTTTTTTAATCAGATTTACTTTGTTTTCTTGGTATCCACAGATGAAACTTAACCAATTTTACTCATTTCCACAAGAGCATCCTGATGACCAAACTGAACATTATTATGTACAACATTGTTACAAATGTTGTTGCAAACAATGCTACCATTTCAGGCTCTAGACAAGTGCATGCTCCTGATCCTACCTAGATATGCTTTTATGAAAAGGAGCTACGTTCATTAACAATGGGCACCAAGAGAAAGAGGTAATTATGAAACTAGAAGAAATTTTCCGCTTTTTAAAAAATTGAATTTGCCGCCTGAATCATGAAATTTTAATTTTGACATACAAGTCTCTTTAAATATTAGAGATTCAAAATGAATGTTTACTTTCACGTCATTAAGCGGCCGCCCTTTATCCAGAAAAGCACTGTGCAATCAGAGAGCGGTGCACGCACTTATGCTACAGATTGCGGTTTAGCACACTCTTCTCCCTCCAATTCATTGCTCACACACACTAGTATGTAAGTATGCAGCTTGCATCCAGATGTAATCCTAAATACAACTCTCCTGGCAATGCTTATGTGGGGGAGGGCTATATTGGACATGAATTTAAAGGGGTATGTAGTGGCAATATTTTAGGCATTTCATTTCAAATATATTGTTTAAAGTAAGCATATATGTTGCATTCTAACAATTTGATTCAGACCAATCATGTGCTGCACTGATTCGCTACAGGCGTTAATATAGGTCAGATGTAGAAAAACGTGTCCTTCCCATACAATATTTTTAATATATGCCTTGGTATGAAAATATCATGTTTTAAAGGGACATAAAAGTCAAAATTAAACTTTTATGATTCAGATAGAACATGCAATTGTAAGACAATTTGAAATTTTCTTCTGTCTGCACATTTGCTCGACCCTCTCAGTATTGTTTATCAAAAAGCATATGCACATATGCTCAACAGTAGCAATGCACTACTGTGAGCTAGCTGTTGATTGGTGGCTACATGCATATGCCTAGCTCCCCAGATGTGTTCAGCCAGGTCCCAGAAGCATTGCTGCTCTAGAACTAATTTTAACTATGTGTTTAATCCATCTGCATGGATTAAACACATAACTAAATACAAGCAAGAGTGGAATAATAAAATTCTGTAACACATTGTAGCATTTTCTTTTTTTCACATTTATGTTACTTTTATAGAAATGCCAGGTCTTTTTCAAATATTTTATAAGGATCCTAGACAGTTTCTGAAGTTTCAAAAAAGTTTCTCCTCGAACTCTCCACTTTACCAGTAAGAGTTAACTATAGGAGAAGGAGTAGCAATTACATAATTTTCATGATTACCAGATCATCGTCCAATTCTAGAAAATAATTATTTCAATGTGGCATCATTTTTTTTCTCTATAATTTTTTCTGAATCCAAAATGTATTCTGTCAAAGTTGGTGAAGAAAACTTTCTTCAATTTGCCTGAAATTATTATCCTAACACTGGAATTGTGTTCACAATGTTACCCTATATGCACTATCCTGGATTAAATTCAAATATGACAAATTCTGTTTTACCAGAGTATTAAAAACCATGATATCATTGTCCTTCCTAAAGATGACAGTACATGAACCCACCTACAAAGGGACAGAGTGTCAAAGGATATCAAAGGTTTTCTTTATGACACATACTCAAATTTAACAATTACAACAACTGGGATTTTTTTTTTCCTAAATATATTTCAACACTAAATTAAACAAAGGCTTTTGCACACAGGTTGTGGAAAATAAACATTAGTGCCAACCCTTTTAAATCCAAACATCTTTAGATCCAAAAATATTTTAATTTGACACTACAGCTGTTTTTGCAGTACAGCACTGATATGCCAAAATTATATTAGAGAGCCTGCAGAAAGAAAAAAGGGGGAGTGTCTCTGTTTTGCAAACTAACGCAGGCTGATTATTCTCCTGAATTTTTATATTCAAATGTGAATACAAATATTTATACAGTAGGCTACTTTCATAATACATTTACCAATATAACAAACAGTTATCCTATATCCTTTATATTATGTTTATATGTAAACGTTAAAGCAAAACTGCAGAAATAAATAGTGATTAAGAAAATGCATTATCAACATTTATAGATTAATTGCATTTTTCCTAGAAATGGCTAAACTATCTGATTCCTATGGTAAATTTACAATGAGTAATAATTGCAGCAGTCATTTCTAAATGCCTACCCTATATTGAACTTAGTGGTTATTTTTAATATTATAAAATCAAAGAATAAATTGCACAGCATAATGTAAAAGTAGAATCCATTAGTACTTGCCTTTAGACAACTTCTGAGCATTTCCAAGCCGTTCTGTTATAATCCCACAGAGGAGCAATATTAGTAGCCTTTTCAGCATGATTGCCAGTCCCCAGCACAATAAGAGATGCTGGTATGTAATACTCACACACAGAGCAAGGTAGCTGGTGTTTAAAGTTCTGTACTTCCAGTGACAGAGGCTGCAACTGTGACATGAGCTAACTTTAGGTGGGAGGAGACATGACGAAACCCCACACTGTCTCTCAAACTGTTGGGCTTGATGTGCATAAGTATAATAATATCAAATTGCTTATGTAATCATCCTCTGGTTTACATTAAACAGCCTTTACTTTCAGGAAAAATGCATAAAGACTAATACAGTTAAATGATGCATTCTAGTATTCCAGTCAAAGTATTTCATGAATGCAGTGCTGGTTATGTAAGAGGGAATAATATAACGTATACAAAATTGCATATATGTTACTATTGTTTTAAAAAAATGTTATTGACATATATAGGGGATTACTTTGCATTTATGTGATATAAATGCAGACTGCATCATGTTTGTCTAAAGAATTCACAACTGGTTGGTATATATAGCAAAAAAACATATTTGCTGCTGTTCATGTACAACGGTTATAAAACAGCATTTCTGGATCTATCAATATATTTCTAAGAGTATGATCTCCTTATTCCCATACAGCCAATGTTTGAAAGTTAAAAATAAAAGTGTAAATGTATTTTGCAAGTACATTCTGTAACAGACATGATGTCAAACACAGATGCTGTTTAAGAGGAAGACCTTAAAGGGACATAAAACCCAAAATTGTTCTTTCATGCTTCAGATAGAGCATACAATTTTAAGCAAAGTTCAAATTTACTTCTAGTATCAAATTGTCTTTGTTTTCTTATTATCCTTTGTTGAAAAGCAGGAAGGTAAGTTCAAGAATGTGCAAATGTCTGCAGCACTGCAATGCAGCAGTTTTGCAACAATGTTCTACATTAGTAAGAGCGCTAGATGGAAGCACTAGTTACTGTCATGTAGTGCTTCAGGCATGTGCACTCTACCTACCTAGGTATCTCTTCAACTAAGAATAACATAAGAACTACACAAATTTGATAATAGAAGTAAATTGGAATCGTTTTTAAAATTGTATACTTTATATGAATCATGAAAGAAAAAATGTGGGTTTCATGTCCCTTTAAAAAACTTTCCAGCTTACTTCTATTATATAAATTGCTTTGCTCTGTTGGGATCCTTTGCTGAAAAGCATGCCTAGGTAAGCTGAGGACCTGGGAGCTAGCTGATGATTGGTGGCTGCACATATATGCTTTGTTGTCATTGGCTTACCAATGTGCTCAGCTAGCTCCCAGTAGTGCATTGCTGCTCTTTCAATAAATGATACAAACTGAATGAAGCAAAACTGATCAAAATCATTGATTAAAAAAAAAAAAACACTACAGCAACAGCAGGGCTAGAAAAAGGCTGCACAAATATGATGTTTTCATTTAAATCATGCAGACATCACAAGCATATTTATATGTAATGCAGGTAGGGTTCCCCAGCCATTTCCAGGACACTTTTCTACACCCTCCTGCTGCACTCCCTACATGAAGCATACGGCAGAGCACAACACACATTATTCCAGGGAAGCAGTTTGCTATGTATGCAGTGCAATCTCACTCCCCTAATTGGCAGGCACTCTGCATGGCTCCACATACTGTGCTCCCCTCTGCACAGCACTATATTATTGAGTTGCTGCACCTTTGAACTCCCAACATGCTTAAAGAGACATAAAACCCATTTTTTTTCTTTCATGATTCAGATAGAACATAACATTTTAAACAACTTTCCAATTTACTACTTTATTCTACTTTGCTTTGTTTGCTGGGTATCTTTAGTTTAAACGTATACTTAGGTGGGTTCAGAAGGTGGGAGCTAACTGCAGATTGGTGGCTGCACATAAACCTATTGTGATTGGCTAACCAAGTGTGCAGCTATCTCCCAGTAGTGCACTGATGCTCCTACAAGAAAGGATACAAGAGAAAGAAGAAAAATGATAATATAAGTCCATTATAATGCTGCTTACAAATGTATGCTCTATCTAAATCATGAAAGAAAAAAATGGGTTTCATGTCCCATTAATACAGGCTGGGACTGATGAGCTCTCTTTTCCCAGTACTGCGGCTGTACCTGATGATATCTTCCCAACACTACAGACATTGGTGAGGTTGCACCTGGTAATATTTCTCACCAGTACTGCAGATAATCAGTAAGGCTACACCCACCATCCCTTACATTGTTGGAATGGCCCACAGCATGGCACAAGCTCTTTGATTCCAGGAAAGTTCAGACAAAACCTGGGCTGGTGGCAACCCTAAGTACAGTGCACAAAGATGACTGGAAGTGAGCCTGTCACCATTCCTGGAACCTGATATGCTGCTAGTTGATTTAGGGAAACCCATGGGCAGATTTGAGGTAATGTTGGTAAAGTCAGTGTGAGATAAGGTTTATAAAAGCTGAGCTGGACCTGAGGTGTGTATGGTGGGGCAGTAGGTTATGGCTAAGCAGTCCTCAGCTTCACTCTGCATAAAATGGACATTTATAGGGAAAGGAGTTGGGACCCCTGTGCCAGTAAGTATATTGTTCATGTCCCTTTAAGAAGACAAGTGCATATTTTGTTCATAGCTGCATACATTTAAATATAGTTTGTAACTGAAGAGTGGAGAATTTACAAAAATGCAGCAGAGTTACACACATAAAATATCTACAAAGTAGGTGCATATATCAAGTGCATATTTCTAAATACAAAATATAAATGCAAAACAACACATGAATAACTATACAAAAAGGTTATAACCACTAAATAATACAAAGTTGCACCTTAAGCAATATATAGCTACATCAGGACAGCATATATATATATATATATATATGTGTGTGTGTGTGTGTGTGTGTATACAGTATTTTAAATCCACACTGTGCAACTTTTTCTTGTGGCTTTTGGGACTTGCTCTTACTACTAACAAAAAGGGGTTTGTCCTTATCAAATAATTAGTGTTAATACATCAATAACATTTGTGCACAAATATGAAGTTCCTGCTAGTCTTGAGTTTTTATTTAACAGTTTTCATACAAATATAAGTTTTAACAGCTGTCTTATACAAAGCACAACAGTGCTCAGTACAAATAAAGGGTTGAACAGGCACATACTACTGTATAGCAGAGCATCAGCTTAAAGTGCTGTTTGTAGCACCTGAGATTAAACGGTATCAGTGAACTCATAAACTGGAGATATAAAAAGATCAGAATGCACAGTGATTTATGCACTGCTCTAGCAGTGCAGCTAAATATAATTTGGACAATTGGCAGCATAAAAATCTGATAAGATGCTTAGAAGAGTTATTTAAATATAGTTTTATTAATCATGTTGAGAACTGGGCTTGAGGCTCAGATTGTCATCTTTCATGACTTAAATACAATACAATGACCACAGTCCTGACCTGAAAGTGACCCTATGGTGTGCTAGCTTTAAATGTCCTGACCTTTCATTTGCCCTGAGGACCTTTCTGTTGAAGTATATCATTAAAAAGTCAGGTTTACAAATTTACCAGAACATTTAGGAATTCAACAACACATAACACCCATAAAATGTGTGTATGCAAAAATGTTGTGCTGTTGTGATTCTGTAATATGGGGCAATGAACATACTACTTCTATGGTTACATCAAACATAAATTACAGTATAAGTCCATCAGTATATTTATCTCAGCGGAGAACTCACCATACAGTAGGACTAAACTACAATTTAGCTCATCTACAATTCTTAAGACAAAAACAATTCCTCAATGAGAGGAGTCACCGTTAGTTGACCATAGATGCCAACACAAACACACACACACCCTACCCATCTACCTACCTCCCTAAGATGTATTACACTATTCAGATGTTTGCAAACTATAATGATGCTTTTTAAGGGAACAATTGTTTGTGTTTTCCTGCACTGTGCATTGGACTACTAAGCACATTAGCTGATAAACATAGAATATTAATGAGCATAAAATGAGCTTGCCATATAATATATATGTACATTTTCATTAGCAGCACATCTGCCAATGTGTTTGCTGTACGCTCTCTGGGGTTCTCTATAATACTTCTAGCTCAGTCTGCCTTCCCGGCTATGTCTTTATTTATTGTACCCTATGTATACAGCTTAGGGTTCCCACCCGTCGCTTAAAATACAGAACACTTAAGTTACACATGCTGCAGGGTGTGCAGGGAGGAATATGAATAGTGCTGTCCAGAAACACATGTTCCTCCCTGCACACCCTGCAGCATGTGTAACTCATAAGTGTCCATACAACTGCACACCCCCTATTACCTTACATCTCTTTACCTAATTAGCAAAGATTTTTTGTGCTATTAACATGCACAATAATCTCATCACCTTGTAAAGGTGCTCAATAGAATTCATTGCTCTAGGCATTCATTTTTTTTTAATACAAGAAATACTTTATATTGGCAAAACCAATGCATGCTTATTAGTTTTATAATCCACTATTAGGTCCTTTTAAATTCACATAGAAAAATAAAGTATTTGAAAAGTCAAAGAATTTAAAAGCATTTAGGCATCACAGACCATTTTAAAGGTCTATTTTTTTTTAATGCTATGAGTAAATGAACCCCTTTTTCCCACCCTCTTCTCCACACTTTTTGTACATTGGGAGAGGGCTGGTTATGTCACATGACAGATCACTAGCACAGCTAGCACTAATTAGACACAACAAGCTTTCACATGCATTCATCCAGGAGCAAGCTGTGTTCAGGAAGAGGATAAATGGAGGCTTAATTTAGTTCAATTTTAACATCAAAACAAAGAATTTTAATTTCTGTATTGGGTAATGCTTATAAATTTCCTTTTTAAGTGTTTTTGTTTGTGTCAGTGATATTAACGTACCTTTAATGTGGCATATCAGAAAATGAGAAGTGATGTTTTAATTAAATATACATTTGGGGAATACTCAGTCTTGGGTTCACAAAGATTCAGCTTTTGCTTGACTGGATAATGACTTCTTTAAAGTAATTTGATATAGAACAACTGGAGAACAATCTACATGTTGGTTGGAATGCACGTTGGTTGGAAAATCCCCGGATACAACCTACTTACACTCAGGTCTTTACTTACACTGTCAGGTCTTTATAAGTTACTTACACTGTCAGGTCTTTATAAGTTGGTTTGGCTGATATTCTAATACAACCAAAGCAAACTGTGTTTCTGAAGCACTGGCCTGTGATTGACTTATGAAACCCACCTGACTTTAGAGGGTCAATAAAGTCAAAAGTAAACTTCCATGATTCAGACAAATTTTTAATGCAATGTACCCTTATATACATTTGAATTGCTGTTGGCTGATTTTCTAAAACAAATTTAAATAAGCCATTAGAAGGAATGCTTTTTTTTTTTACTTAATTGAATTTGCTTTAGAAAATCAGCCAATAGAAATTCAAAGGTATCTCTATATAAGGGAACATCACATTAAAAATTCAGTGTCTGACAGGTGAAGAGAAAGGAAATCAGAAGGTAAGAAGAAAAGAAACTAAGAAGATGCATTTGGTGGAAGATAGATGAAGACTTCCCCAGTGGAGCGGCGGGATAAGATTGATGAAGATGGACCACTGCCCCTGGGTTTAAAAAAGAAGATGGACCACTGCCAACGGATAGAAGAGGAGCACCACAGTTGGCAAGCATGTAGAAGCCACATTCAAGTTTGGTGTGTACCTTCTTTTGGGTTTAGTGCTTGGCTCTTTTTGGGTGGGTTTTTATTTTTAATAATAGGATTATTTTTTTTTTGGGCAGAAAAAGAGCTAAAGGCAGCTAAAGGCAGTGCCCAACCAAATTCCCTTATCAGGGAAATCTTTAGAGCATTATTTTGTTTTAGATAAAACATTTTCTTTGAGGGTTGGTTAGGAGGTCACTTGCATTGTTGGTTGGTCGGTTTTTTTGAAAGGAAAAAGAGCAGTGTAACTTTATTTTTGGGTGGAATTAGTTTTAGAACTGTGGGTTTGTTATTTTTGGTAATGTTTTTTATTTTCTGTAATGTTAGGCCTAGATTACGAGTTTTGCGTTAGAGGCTATGCAGTGCTAAGAGCAGTTTTCCCTCACCGCTTACCTGCAGTGCTGGTATTACGAGTTTTCAGAAACCCATCGTTAAAAGACAAGAAGTGAGCGTAGAGCAAAATTTTGCTAATTGCCGCACTCCAATACAGCGATGCTTAAAGTCAGCGGTGAGTTGGTCGTAAGTGATTGTGCACGATTTCCCCATAGGAATTGACAGGGAGAGCCGGCTAAAAACAAGTCTAACACCTGCAAAAAAGCAGTGTAAAACTCCTTAACGCAGCCCCATTGATTCCTATGGGGAAATAAAAGTTATGTCTACACCTAACACCCTAACATGAACCCCGAGTCTAAACACCCCTAATCTTACACTTATTAACCCCTAATATGCCGCCCCTGACATCGCCGACACCTATATTATAATTATTGACCCCTAATCTGCCGATCCGGACACCGCCGCCACCTACATTATATGGATCAACCAATAGGATTTTTTCTACCTTAATTCCGATTGGCTAATAGAATTCTATCAACCAATCAGAATCTAAGGGATGCCATCTTGGATGACGTCACTTAAAGGTACCTTCATTCAGCTTTAGTCGTCGGAATGAGAGGATGCTCCGCGTTCGGATGTCTTGAAGATGGACCCGCTCTGAGCCGGAAGGGATGAAGATAGAGATGCCATCTGGATGAAGACTTCTGCCCGTCTGGAGAACCACTTTGCTCGGCTTGGATGAAGATTTCTCCCGGCTTCATTGAGGACTTCGGCCCGGCTTAGATTAAGACTTCTCCCGGTAAGTCGATCTTCAGGGGGTTAGTGTTAGGTTTTTTTTAAGGGCGTATTGGGTGGGTTTTATTTTTAGGTTAGGGACTTTGGGCTACAATAGAGCTAACTGCCCTTTTTGAAATATCATTTTTATTCGGGAGGACAAAATGCACACATAAAACAAAAGTATGTGATACTGTCACATTACAGCAGGAAGTGGATATTCATTACAAAGACCTCGGGTAAAGTACAAGTTCCAAATTTAACATGTTATTTACTGGGTCAAGATAACAGTTGAAAATTAAATTCCAGTTTACATAAAAAAATGGGCACAGCAGTGTTGCATAAGTCCTAGTCCCAGACTCCACTTATTTTTTCCTTTTTCTTTATAACAAACAAAACCATAAACCTAACTAAACAGTATATCTCTAGCTAACAAGTACAAATAGTAAAACCTCTATCAGAGGCAATCATTACGGACCTTGTGAGAAAGGACCGTTGGGGTGCTGAGGCCTGGCTGGAAGAGAAAAAAAAAAAAAAAAAAGGGGGGGGGGGATATTGTATTGGTAGTGGTAGGGGAGGGGGGGGAGGGCAAAAGTACAGGTAAGTTACGGAGTTTGACCTAGTATCCCTTATAGATTTTTAGTTGAGTATGTGGTCCCAGTCTCCTCTAAGTGCGTCTTCCATGAAGGCAACCGAATCCCTAAAAGGTCTGAGGATAAGCCTCTGAACCTCCAGTTCGAAAGTGAGTATAAGTCTGCGCCATTTACGTAGGAACCGGCCCAGTCTATTCTGAACATCGGTTCTCACGTCCATCTGTTCTATGAAAATTTGTGATTTTAGCAGATTTTTGAAACCCCTAAAAGAGGGACCTTTGTCTGCTATCCAATGTTGTAGTAAGTGTTTCCTAGCCACTAAGATAATTAGGCTCAGTACCGAGTCTTGTTGTCGGAGCCTCTCATCCCATAACAGAAATATTATAGTCTCAGGGAGTAAGTCAATCTGTATCTGTAACCGCCTTCTCAGCCAGAATTGTATCTTTCCCCAGTATTGCCTAATTGGGGGGCACTCCCATAAGTAATGGAGAAGCCCGGGGTTAGCTAGGGCGCATTTAGTACACTTGTTCGGGGAGGACGGAACCCATTTTGCCAGAGTCCTTGGGGTGAGGTAGGCCCTGTGGAGAAAACGTATTTGGGATTCCCTGTATGAAGCTGACAAAGTCGCTTTCCTGGTTTTTGCCAAGCTGTTCCTTACCTCTACCCAAGAGACCTCTCTCAAACCCTCTCTAACCCAACCTGTCTGTATCGAAGACTGATGAGAAGTGAAAAGGTGCTGTAGAAGTGTCTGGTAGATTTCCGAAAGCGAGAACCTACCCATGGTGTATAGTGTCTGAGAAAGGCGGAAGGGAGAACCCTCCCAAAAATCTGCACCGTCTCTGATCAGCGCTTCCATATAGTAAAAAGTGCTACGGGGGCGTGATCAGAGACAATAACTTCACCTATCTTTGTATCTATGACCTGCGTGATCATCGAGTTTGAGATCAGAAATAGATCAATGCGTGACATAGAGGGCGTTGCCCTGGAGACGCAGGTATAGTCTCTGCCATCAGGATTAAGTTGACGCCAGATGTCAGAGACATCCAAGCGCCTCCCAAACCCTCAAAGACTTCTCTCTCAAATTTGTCTGATACTCTAGGCAGGCTTTTCACTGTGCATCTGTTAGGATCTCTTAGCCTATCGCAATGGGGGTTGGGGGCTAGATTGAAATCTCCACCTAAGATGATGTGTGTACCCAGGTAGGGTGTGAGTAGGGTCATAATGGAATCCCAGAATTTTCTGTCTTTTTGGTTCGGGGCATAGATGTTACACAGGGTGTAGGTGTTGTTTAGGATTCTAATCTGTACTACCAGGTATCTACATTCTGGGTCTTTAAGCACATCTAAAATCTCATATTCCAGTTGTTTACCGAAAAGTATAGTCAATCCTCTACTAGCTGACTTATATGAGACAAATTCAACTCTTCCCACCCATCCAGTCTGTAATTTACTATGTTCTAAATCTGAGAGGTGGGTCTCCTGCAAGAATACAATTTCTGCACGTTTTTTCCTTAGGTGGGTTAAAATCGACTTCCTCTTAATAGGGGAGTGAATTCCCCCAACATTCCAGGAATATAAATTAAATCTTATCTAATGAGGATGATATGAGTGTTATGGGCATGTTCATGGTTAGAGGTGGTGGGGTGCAAGTGGCATCGTAAACAAGGACAGGGGGGGGTGGGTGGAGGGAGAAAGAGGCAGAGGGTTGTGGGGTCGTAGAAAGAGAGAGGGAGGGAGGTGAGAAAAGAGAAGAGGAAGAGGAGGGAGGGAAAAAAAAGGGGGTTTCAAACCTTTGCGGCGTGAGTAGAGGCTCCCGGTTCAGCCCTTCTCCATGCCGAGCCCCAGCCAGGCCCCAATGAACAGACATTGCAAACCATGGCGCTGTAATGAAATTCAAATTTGTCATCAGAACCCAATCTAATACAGCATTTATAATAAGATCAGCAAAAATTAACATGTTATGACAGATATTTTTGTTTCCATCATGCGCGCCAACAATAGAAAGCAGCCATAGAGAAGCTGCCTCAACTAAAAACTCAAAACCTTTGTAACCAAATCTTGTGTAGTCGCAACCGGGGCAATCCACCAGGGCTGCCCCAAGTGTGGACCCTTGGTCCGGGCGCGGGCCAGACACTCGGCCCTCCTCCAAGGAGGGTCTCAATAGTAGTGTGATTAATTGAGACAGAGCCAGTATCCATGTCCAATTAACCATTATTGCAGTTTAAGTGTGATACAATCGAACATAATTAAACATTTGTTAGTCAGACCTGTATTTCCCATTCAACCCTCCTCCCCTCTCAGTTGTCTCTGGGGGCTGCGTGTGGGGCTGCGCACTGGGGGTTCATAATTGTCTAAGAAATCCTGGGCAGCAGCTGGGGTTTCGAAGAATCTGGAACCCCTGGGGGTGATTAGTTTGAGCCTTGTGGGGTACAAAAGGAAGGCCTGTTTACCCTCCTTATGAAGCTGTGAGCAAAGGGGTGAGAATTCTCTGCGGCGTTTCCTGAGGTCCGCAGAGAAGTCTTGGAATAGTAGTAGTCTTGAGTTTTCAAACATCAGCTCGCCTACTTTTCTGTAAGCTCTCAAGATGGCAGTTTTGGTTTGAAAATGCAAGAATTTAATCATTATGGGGCGAGGTTGGTCCAAGTTCTGACTAGGTCTATCCGGTCCTACCCTGTGTGCCCTCTCCACCCCTCCAGCAAGGTCTTTGATAGATATGTTCAGTAGTGAAGGTAAAGTGTTTTCTATAAAATGAATCAACTCCTGTTGTTTAACGGATTCTGGGAGACCAAGGAGACGCATATTATTGCGCCTCAATCTATTTTCTAGATCGTCTATTTTCATCTGGAGAGATGTGTTTTGTTTCTCTAAGTGTGCTATTCTACTCGATGTATTGATGTTAGAGTCTTCCAGGTCTGATATTCTACCCTCTGCCTCTCCCAACCTGGTTGAAAACTGTTTGACCTCTCCCGCCAGGGTGTCTACGCCCCTTTGTAGGTTGTCAATTTTAGGCATGAAAAGCAGGGTGATTTATTTAACAATAGGATGGGTTTCCACCTGTTCCCCCTCTATTGGGGTTTCGGAACTGTGACCCTGAGTGGGTAGGTCACTAGCAGCTCTATGGCGGCGGTCATTGGCTTTACTACGACTCGCCATTGGGGTGTTAGTTAAAAATGTATCCATATACCTAGGGACCTGTAAGGGAAGATGTGAGGTATTGAAAAGCAGGTGCTACGTTGTTATAACAGAGTGAAATGTCAAATACCACTCACAAAAACACCCACACAAACACCAAGATATGGTAGGGCAATTATAGCACAGAGAACATCAATCATCAGTAAGCAAAATAGTGTGCAACAGAGTAAACATTGTCAAAACCTGTCAGCAATGGGGGCATGGAATTCTTACACTCCCACCCCAGTCTGAAGCCTCCTTGCAGGAAGATAGAATCCCAGAATGAGCTAGGGACCACACTGCTTCATAGGGAAAAAGAAAGGATTGGTTAGAGGCAAAAATTGACAGCAATTATACACCAAGCAGTACAGAGCAGCTTTACATAATATGGTAGCAGAAAAAGTTGGACCCTGTAGTTCTAGGAGAGTGTCCCTCGTGTAGGGGTCTGTGAGGCGTTTGTCCCCTGGGTATCAAGGTGCACAAATATGATGTGGCTCCGCTTCACTCTCCAGGGGTCTTGGGAAACAAAGTGACCGTTTCTTTTTCCCTGCAATATGGACGAACTCTGGAGGGAGTTATTTTTGCTGTGTATGCCTGTTTCACCAGGACCTGTTGCAAAATATCCTGTTAAGGTCTGGTGTAGGGCCAGCAGGGGTGTCCAATAAAGTTTTATCCCACAAAAGGCCAAGCAAATACCGGAGTGGTCACCTCCGTGGGCAACTAGGAGAAACCCAGTCCAAATGTTCAGAGGGGGGTGTAATGGTATCAGGCAGGCCCAAGCTAGTGTCTTTGATATGTACTGTGAATTCAACTAGTAGCGGTGACCAGTTATATATATGGGCAGAGGAGGATCACATGGGGGTACAAGTGTAATGTTCTTACCCTATGCACCGACAATGTCCTGTGAACGTGGGGTGTCTCCCCGGTATGCCCACGAGTTTCAGCGCCAAGTGGAGGGAGTCCCCAACAGATTTCTCCAATGTCCAAGGGCCCTCCTAGGCGAGCGGGCCGGTTCCCTGACCTTTTGGGCGTTCACTGACAGGGCCCGGCAAGGACCACGTGGCTATAGGCCCCGCAGACCAAGAGCATAGGTCCGGAGTCTGGGGTGTCCGGTGTCGGGGGTTACAGTGACCTGTCCCTGCGATGTTCAGCCCCACCGTCCACTCCTCGCTGTTCCGATTCTGGAGGATGGTGAGCCACGTGGGCCCAAGATGGCGTCAGCCAAGTCTGTGGCGCAGATCCCCACGGCAGCTCTATATACCCAGAAAATTGTCAGGAGCAAGATGCGGAGGCCGGGCTGACCTCCGCGAGCGTATTTGTGAGTGGCCGTCCAATGAAAGAATCTCTTTGTTAGGATGGGGGTCTTCGGTGGGGGAGCCGGGTTCACTCCTATGAAAAAGTGTCGAAAGGAGTCACCTTCAAGCAACTCCTCCGCTCCGGGCAGCGAGACCTGCCAAGGATTTTTTCGTGGGGCTCCAGGGAGGCAGCTAGGTAGATGGAGGGCAAAGTTAGTCGCCAGTGAGCTATAAAAAGCAGCTTATTGGGCAAGTAAAAGCAGGTTGATGCGGAGCTCTGCTGCTCTGCTGCCTATCCCGGAGCCCGCCCACCGGAAGTCCTAACTGCCCTTTTAAGGGCAATGCCCATCCAAATGCCCTTTTCAGGGCAATGGGGAGCTTAGGTTTTTTTAGATAGTATTTTATTTGGGGGGTTGGTTGTGTGGGTGGTGGGTTTTACTGTTGGGGGGTTGTTTGTATTTTTTTTTCAGGTAAAAGAGCTGATTACTTTGGGGCAATGCCCCGCAAAAGGCCCTTTTAAGGGCTATTGGTAGTTTAGTTTAGGCTAGGTTATTTTTTATTTTAAGTTTTTTTTTTTTTTCTTAATAGGGCTATTAGATTAGGTGTAATTAGTTTAAATATCTGTAATTTGTTTATTATTTTCTGTAATTTAGTTGTTTTTTTGTACTTTAGCTAATTTAATTTAATTTAGGTAATTGTATTTAATTTAGTTAATTTATTTAATTATAGTGTAGTGTTAGGTGTTATTGTAACTTAGGTTAGGTTTTATTTTACAGGTAAAGTTGTATTTATTTTAGCTAGGTAGTTATTAAATAGTTAATAACTATTTAATAACTATTTTACCTAGTTAAAATAAATACAAACTTGCCTGTAAAATAAAAATAAACCCTAAGCTAGCTACAATGTAACTATTAGTTATATTGTAGCTATCTTAGGGTTTATTTTATAGGTAAGTATTTAGTTTTAAATAGGAATAATTTAGTTAATGATAGTAATTTTATTTAGATTTACTATATTTAAGTTAGGGGGTGTTAGGGTTAGACTTAGGTTTAGAGGTTAATAACTTTAATATAGTGGCGGCGACGTTGGGGGAAGCAGATTAGGGGTTAATAAATGTAGTTAGGTTGCGGCGACATTGGGGGCGGGAGATTAGGGGTTAATAAATAGTATGTATGTGTCGGCGATGTTGTTGGCAGCAGATTAGGGGTTAATACATATAATGTAGGTCTGGTTTTAATCCATAAAGGGCATAAATCACCTAACATTCCTAAATTGTTTGGAATAACGTGCTTTAAAACATCAGGTACGATCAGGTAGTATAAGGGTTACGCCCGCTTCACAGTGCGCAGTGTAGGTGATATACCTGCCCTGACCATGCTTTGCAGACCAGGTATCAGTGGTCAGATGGACCCTTGCCCCAACACTGTGTGCGAGCCATGCCATTATAGCAGACTTATATGGCTTTGGTGTTGCTTTTTGGTAATTAGAAGGCTGCTAAATGCCACTGCGCACCACACATGTTTTATGCCCAGCAGTGAAGGGGTTAATTAGGGAGCATGTAGGGAGCTTGTAGGGTTAATTTTAGCTTAAGTGTAGTGTAGTAGACAACCCAAAGTATTGATCTAGGCCCATTTTGGTATATTTCATGCCACCATTTCACCGCCAAATGCGATGAAATAAAAAAAAATTGTTCACTTTTTCACAAACTTTAGGTTTCTCACAGAAATTATTTACAAACAACTTATGCAATTATGGCATAAATGGTTGTAAATGCTTCTCTGGGATCCCCTTTGTTCAGAAATAGCAGACTTATATGGCTTTGGCTTTGCTTTTTGGTAATTAGAAGGCTGCTAAATGACACTGCGCACCACACGTGTTTTATGCCCAGCAGTGAAGGGGTTAATTAGGGAGCATGTAGGCAGCTTGTAGAGTTAATTTTAGCTTAAGTGTAGTGTAGTAGACAACCCAAAGTATTGATCTAGGCCCATTTTGGTATATTTAATGCCACCATTTCACCGCCAAATGCGATCAAATTTTAAAAAAACTAAACATTTTTCGCAATTTATTTTTCTCACTGAAATTATTTACAAACAGCTTGTGCAATTATGGCACAAATGGTTGTAAATGTTTCTCTGGGATCCCCTTTGTTCAGAAATAGCAGACATATATGACTTTAGCGTTGCTTTCTGGTAATTAGAAGGCCGCTAAATGCTGCTGCGCATCACACGTGTATTATGGCTAGCAGTGAAGGGGTTAATTAGGTAGTTTGTAGGGAGCTTGCAGGGTTAATTTTAGCTTTAGTGTAGAGATCAGCCTCCCACCTGACACATCAGACCCCCTGATCCCTCCCAAACAGCTCCCTTCCCTCCCCCACCCCACAATTGTCCCCGCCATCTTAAGTACTGGCAGAAGGTTTGCCAGTACTAAAATAAAAGGTTTTTAGTTATTTTTTTTAGCATATTTACATATGCTGTAGTGTAGCATCCCCCTTAGCCCCCAACCTCCCTGATCCCCCCCAAAACAGCTCTCTAACCCTCCCCATCTGCCTTATTGGCGGCCATCTTGGGTACTGGCAGCTGTCTGCTATTATTTCACAGTCAAAAAAGTGTTTTTTTTTTTAAATGTACACTACTGTTACACCAGATAGGAGTGGTGGCACTGGGCAAGTGGGCACAGTATACGCTGTGAGAATGACACACGCTAGCAGGCAACTGCAATTAGATTACACAGGAAAAAAAAAAAAGCAGACTGATGTTCTAGCCCTAAAAAGGGCTTTTTGGGGTGCTGTCCTTACAGCAGATATCAGATGAGTCCTTCAGGACTGTAGTGGACACTGAATACACTAGCCTAGCTATCGATTTCCCTATTAAATCAGCAGCAGCTACACTGTCCCTCCTCTCACTAAGAATGCAGCTTCCAAATTAATCTAAAATGGATGCTGTCCAGGAGGTGGGAAGGTCTGGGAGGGAGGGTCTGCTGCTGATTGGCTGTAATGTGTATTCTGACTGTGAGGTACAGGGTCAAAGTTTACTCAATGATGACGAATAGGGGGCGGATCGAACATTGCATATGTTCGCCCGCTGAGGCGAACACGAACATGCTATGTTCGCCGGGAACTATTCACCTGCAAACTATTCGCGACATCACTAGTTAGGACAATTATTGTGGTGGGCTATTGGCAGTATAGGGGTTAAAAGGTTAGGAAGTTAATTGCAGTGGTCTATTGGTGGTTTAGGGGTTAAGTAGTGTAGGGTTATTTTGCTGAGGTGGGTTATGTCGGTTTAGCTGTACATAGGTATAGTTATTAAGCGTGGTGCTATATATTTAAAAGGGATTCTTTCCTTCAAATCAATGTTGGTGCAGATGCTGCTTGGAATATTTCACCATCATCGGTACCCATTGACATGTATTGTAAAACTCCCCTCTGCACTGCTGCCTTTAAAGAGTAATGTTGGCACTTTTGCATATTTCACCATCATTCTCAACATCCCATCGGATCCCTTTTGAATATATTGCCACTTCGCAGAACTTTTGATCATCAGGGCCCTCTCTCATATACATTTTTTCAAAAGAAGCGGGCAAAAAATTAAAAGCTTCTGAACATAAAAGTATTGGCAGCTTCTCCAGCAGGAGAGGAAGTAGCTGCACATCATTTTAAAAATGCTTAATTACTGACTTCAAAAAGTAACTCAAGTTACTGAAGACATAATAAACCCAATTCCAGGAGGGTAATATGTTACACCCCCCCCACCCCACCACCACCTTGGCACCCATGATAAATGTATTCTTGAGTTCATAGCTTACATAATGCTTCATCTTTATAGTTTGAAGAGGCTGCTTAAAAAATGTTGTTCCATAGTGTAAGGCAGGTTATAGCAAATAGTAACAGCCTTTAGAAGCAGAGCAAAATTCATCAGAAGCAGAAGGAAATGCAGTGGCCCAACTCTGATTATAATACCAACTTTTTCCAAGTAGAAAAATATCTACAGAAGAAGCTATTCAAATTTCAAAAGGTCAAGCTATGTGTAATCTTAATATGAATCAAATACATGCATGTATGTATGAATACTACTCATTCAAAATGACTACATTTCTCTCTCATTAGTCACACATACAGCTGTTTAGAACAAATCATGGAAAGCCATTTAGCAAATAACACAAATGAATTGCAAAAATGTTAGTAATGCTTCAACTATCTTGTAATATGACTATATGTATTACATATTCATATAGGTGCATGAATTGAGAGTAATCAGCTTAAAGGACACGAAAATCAAAACTAAAATGTCATGGTTCAGGCAGATCATTATTAAAGAAACTTTTTAATTTATATCTATTAACAAATATACTGTTTTTCTTTTGGTATTAGTTGTTGAAAAACATACCTAGGTAGGCTCAGGAGCAGTAATGCTCTACTGGAAGCTGGTGATTGGTGGCTGCCCACACAAGCCCCTTGTCATTTTGCTCACCAGATATGTTCAGCTAGCTCCCAGTAGTGCATTGCTGCTGTGGAGCTAATTTTAACGGTGTATTAACCCCTTTGCACAAACCATTGACTGTAATAAAATTAAAAGATAAAACTGCATAGGAGTGGGAAGATATCAAGCCAGAGAATGAACCCACAATATTTGACCCCCAATCCCACTGTACTATAAGAAATATGCCTAAATTACACCCCTGCGGCAAGATGTCTCATAATAAGGTTGTTGAAAATGCATCTTTACTTTTTCCCTCATCTACTCATTTATTAAAATATTATAATTTGTTATACTATTTATATCATTAGAATTTTGTTGTTGTTATTATTTTAAATTTATTGTAGGCATTTGCATTGTAACATATACACATGTATTTCAAGTATTCCAGAAATAACCCGTTAAAAACCTATTGGTAGTGTTTATCTTATTTCCTTTATTGTGTCCAGTTAACAGGCAAACTACCAGTTTAATTTGCATATCTGGTAATGTCACAAATACTATTATTATTATCGGTTGTTTGTAGAGCGCCATCCGCAATCAGCCAATAGGATTAAGCTTCAATCCTATTGGCTGACCCAATCAGCCAATGGGATTGAGCTTGCATTCTATTGGCTGTTCCAATCAGCCAATAGAATGCAAGCTCAATCCAATTGGCTGATTGGAAAAGCCAATAGGATTGAAGTTCAATCCTATTGGCTGATTGCATCAACCAATAGGATTTTTTTAAATAGCAAATGAAATTAAATTACACTTTATTTAACAATTATGCTTGAAACAGACGTTACTAATAGGGGGTATTGATAAGTGTAGTAGATCCAGGGTTGAGCAACCTCTGAACTAATGCAAATAATCCTTACAAAACCACAAAATCCCCCCCACTGGTAATTGGACAAGTAAAAAGTAAAATTAAGGTGGTATAGTGGGCTAATGAAGAATGGGATAAGTCACTTCCATAATTCAAATAGTTAGCAGCCTTTATTCTATAACACCCAAGGTTTTAAAAAATAGGGCTAGTGGACAAGGTGTAGCGTGTCTGGTCAAACAATCACACAGGGTAGGGAAGTTAGCAAGATGGTAATTTCATACACATAGGTAGTTACATTCATATAGTCATACACATCTATGCGCTAGCTATGCGCTCAAAGGCGTCCTCCTACCTGCGTACTGCTCTGATTCAACAGAGTCAGCCGATTGCTAGCTAGAATCCCTATCAGATAGAGCTATCTCACATACAATGTTTCACATTCAGAAATCTTCGCAACTATATATATATATAGTGGTGGAGATGTGCTGAATTTAAACTGTCAGCTTATTATTGCACTAGGTTAGATACAAGTAGTTACATTTAATCAAAGTCACAAGTTACTTGGTAACTAAACATGTAGCGTAATAGCGTATTATGCTTACCAAAATAACAAACTTGTTAACCTGGCATTAAAGCGTAATGGCAAGTGTGCTCGTAAAATGACAGTATATCAACATTCCCCCCTATGGTCACAGATATAGTGCAAAGTGTTAGGCGGTATTAAGCTTTCAAACCGCTAGTATTCATTTTAAGTATGTGAGCGTTGCGACCAGTTCAGTGAAATCACGCTGTTACACCAAAGGGGGGAATGTTGATATACTGTCATTTTACGAGCACACTTGCCATTACGCTTTAATGCCAGGTTAACAAGTTTGTTATTTTGGTAAGCATAATACGCTATTACGCTTTTTACGCTATTTTGGTTCCCTAACCTTACTATACAATAGGATTTTTTTTACCCTTTAATTCCGATTGGCTGATAGAATTCTATCAGCCAATCAGAATTCAAGGGACGCCATCTTGGATGACGTCCCTTAAAGGGAACCTTCAGTGTACAGCTGGGACCGTATGAAGAGGATGTTTTGCGCCGGATGGCTTGAAGATGGAGCCGCTCCGCGTCGGAAGGATGAAGATAGAAGATGCCGTCTGGATGAAGACTTCTGCCCGCCTGGAGGATGACTTCTTGCCGCTTGGATGAAGACTTCACCGGCTGGATGAGGATGGATGTTCGGTCTTCAAAAACTGTAAGTGGATCTTCGGGGGTTAGTGTTAGGTTTTTTTAAGGGTTTATTGGGTGGGTTTTATTTTTAGCTTAGGGTTTTGGGCAACGTAAAAGAGCTAAATGCCCTTTTAAGGGCAATGCCCATCAAAATGCCCTTTTCAGGGCAATGGGGAGCTTAGGTTTATTTAGATAGGATTTTATTTGGGGAGTTGGTTGTGTGGGTGGTGGGTTTTACTGTTGGGGGGTTGTTTGTAATTTTTTTTACAGGTAAAAGAACTGATTTCTTTGGGGCAATGCCCCGCAAAAGGCCCTTTTAAGGGCTATTGGCAGTTTAGTGTAGGCTAGGTTTTTTTTAATTTTTTTGTGGGGGGGTTATTTTGATAGGGCTATTAGATTAGGAGTAATTCATTTTTATTTTTGATAATTTCTTTTTTTATTTTGTGTAATTTAGTGTTTATTATTTTTTGTAATTTAGATAAATGTATTTTTTTAATTTAATTTATTTAATTTTATTGTAATGTTAGGTGTTAGTGTAACTCATGTTAGGTTTTATTTTACAGGTAAATTTGTATTTATTTTAACTAGGTAGCTAGTAAATATTAATAACTATTTACTAACTAGTCTACCTAGTTAAAATAAATACAAACTTAGCTGTGAAATAAAAATAAAACCTAAGATAGATACAATATAACTATTAGTTATATTTTAGCTAGCTTAGGGTTTATTTTACAGGTAAGTATTTAGTTTTAAATATTAATTATTTAGTTATTAATAGTAGGTTTTATTTAGAATTATTTTAATTATGTTAAAGTTAGGCGTGTTAGGGTTACGTTAGGGTTAGGGTTAGACTTAGGGTTAGGTTTAGGGGTTAATATATTTATTTAGTGCTAGTGATGTGGGAGGCCAGAGGTTTAGGGCTTAATAACTTTAGTATAGTGGTGGCGGCGATGTTGGGGACGGCATATTAGGGGTTAATAAATTTATGTAGGTGGTGGCGACATTGGGGGCGGCAGATTAGTGGTTAATAAGTGTAATGTAGGTGTCGGCGATGTCGGGGTGGCAGATTAGGGGTGTTTAGACTCAGGGTTTATGTTAGGGTGTTAGATTTAAACATACCTTTTCTTTCCCCATAGACATCAATGGGGCTGCGTTACGGAGCTTTACGCTCAGTCATTGCAGGTGTTAGGCTTTTTTTTAGCCGGCTCTCCCCATTGATGTCTATGCAGAAATCATGCACGAGCACGTCAAAGCAGCGCTGGTATTTGTGTGCGGTATGGAGCTCAACGCTGCCATATTGCCCACAAATGCCATTTTTTTTTGCAAACCTGTAATAGCAGCACTATTAAAGGTGAGCGGTGGAAATAAACTTGCAAATTATTACCTAGCCACTCATGATGCAAAACTCGTAATCTGGCTGCCAGTCTCCTACTTAAGTGTAAATGGGTTTCTTTCCCCGAGTATAACTCTACAAAATGGAACAAGACAGGGCTGACCCCTTTCACTGTTACTTTTGAATATTGCCTTAGAGCCTTTAGCAGTATTATGTAGGGAAAAGCAAGAAGGAATTATGATTGGCAAAACAAGATTTATTCTTTCTCTATATGCTGATGACATCCTCTTCTATGTAGGAAACACTAGAAGGAATATTATGATTATTATTCTTATTCTTTATTTATAAAGCACCAACAGATTCTGCAGCACTGTCCATGGGTAGCAAAGATAAAAGGACAGTACAATATGAGACACCAGACAAAATTTAACAAACAGATACAGGGGGGATTGGGGGCCCTGTTCCTGTGGGAACTTACAATCTAAATTGGTAGGAGGGTGAGAAACAGGAGGTGGGGACTGCAACGGTGGAAATGATGTTAGTGTGGAGTTAGATGAGGGCAACTATTAGGCAAGTTGAATTCATTAGTTACTGATTCTGTGATAGGGTTCCCTCAACAAGAAGGTCTTTAGGCAGCGTTTAAAGGAAGAGAAGTTGGGGGAAAGTCTGACAGCTCAAGGAAGTGCGTTTCAGAGGCTTGGTGCCGCACAAGAGAAGTCCTGTAGTCTAGTATGGGAGGAGGTGATGGTAGAAGATGCAAGGAGTAGATCATTGTTGGATCTTAGGGAACGGGCTGGAGTATATTTGTTGATGAGTGAGGACAGGTAGGGGGCTGCATTGGAAAGGGTTTTGTAGGTCAGAGTGAGAATTTTGAATTTAATTCTGCTGTGAATGGGAAGCCAGTGAAAGGACTCAGAGAGGGGTGCAGCAGATATAGAGCATCAGGAGAGGTGGATTAGCCTAGCAGAGGCATTTAAGATGGATTGAAGGGGGAAGAGGCGGGAAAGAGGAAGGCCAGTTAGTAGGTTTTTACAGTAATCAAGCCGGAAAAATTACTAGGGAATGGATTAGCTGTTTAGTAGTTTCAGCACTCAGAAAAGGACGCATTTTGGAGTTATTGCGTAGGTTGTTGTGACAGGATGAAGAGAGCAATTGGATGTGGGGTATGAAGGACAGATTGGAGTCAAGTGTAACTCCTAGGCAACGGACTTGGGGTGATGGGGAGATAGTGGTGTCGCCAACAGATATAGTAAAGTTAGAAACTGGAGTAGAATTAGATGAGGGGATTAGAAGAAGCTCAGTCTTGGACATGTTGATTTTTAGGTGGTGAGAGGCCATCCAGGAAGAAATGCCAGATAAGCAGTCGCTGATGTGGGAAAGGACAGAAGGAGAGAGTGCAGGGGTGGATAAGTTGATCTGAGTATTATCAGCAAAAATTTGATAGTTGAAGCCATAGCTACTTGTCTTTTAAATATTATTGCTGAATTCAGCACATTTTCTGGCTTTTCTCTGGATTATAAAAAAAAGACATTCATTTGATAAATCCCTTCATGCTTGCAGACAGGAGGATTCAATATTTGGGTATTACTATATCCAAAAACCCTGATGAATGGTTTGATCATAACTTCTCCCCTAAGTGGCAGAAATGCCTTTTAAATCTGCAAAGCTGGTCCAGGCTCCCTCTTACCATGTCTGCTAAAATTGTGTTGATTAAAATGTGTCTATTTCCTAAAATACTCTTTCTGTTACAAAATATCCCTGTATTTCTTTATCAAAGAGATATAAAAAAGTTCAATTCATATTGTTCTCGATTCTTATGGGGTACAGGGAAACCACATATTTCCCTGTTAAAGTTTACCCACTCTAAAGAGGACAGGGGTCTTTCCCATACATTACATTTTATAATTGGGCCTGTTTGACTAAGATAGCCCTAGATTATGTTACAGGCACTGACTATATTACAAATAATGTGGAAGAAGAAGCCATGATTTCCGCTTACTTGCTTAAAGCCTTACTACATCTGAATACGTTCCATTATCTTAAGGAGAGAATACCAAAATATACTATATATAATATATTATTAGCATCGAACAAAGTCTGTAAAAATTTGCGTATTAAAGGGACAGTCAACACCACAATTTTTGTTGTTTAAAAAGACAGATAATCCCTTTATTACCCATTCCCTAGTTTTGCATAACCAACAATGTTATATTAATACACTTTTTACCTCTGTGATTAACTTGTGTCTAAGCATCTTCTGACAGCCGCCTAATCACATTACATTTTATTTATTATCTATTTATTGACTTGCATTTTAGCCAATTAGTGCAGTGTCTGCCACAAGCCATGGGCGTAATCACAATGTTATCTATATGGCTGACATGAACTAGCTCTCCCCTGTTGTGAAAAGCAAATAAAAAAGCATGTGATAAGAGGCAGCATTCAAGGGCTTATAAATTATCATATGAGCCTTCCTAGGTTTAGCTTTCAACTAAGAATACCAACAGAACAAAGCAAAATTGGTGATAAAAGTAAATTGGAAAGTTGTTTAAAATTACATGCCCTATTTGAAACATGAAAGTGTTTTTTGGACTTGACTGTTCCTTTAAGTATACTATCTCAAGATATCTCCCAATTAGGGGTAACCCTGACTTCGAAAGTGGACTTAATTCTTATGTTTTTAAAATATGATCCCTAAAAGGACTCAACTCTATTGTACAATTAATGCATTCACAGACTAAACTTGTTAAAACATTTGATTCTTTATCAATAGAATTTGAGCTAGATAAAAAAAATTTTTTTTTGCATATTTAAAAGTCAGACACTATATATAACTAGTTGCAACTTTTTAGACCATAACCCCTGGTCGTTGGGGACCTTGGATCCCATTATTGACAGTTTTCGCAAAGGGATCCATTCTATTGCCGTGATGTATAAAACTTTAATATCCCAGGATGCAAAAGACAGTTCAGGACCTAAATTTTGACTTGTTTAAAAATAGTTTTTCTAGAGTTGCTAAGTATACCTCCGCTATGTCATTTAGAGAATCTCATATTAGATTATTAAATAGATCCTATTTCACGCCTAACAAGATGGCCAAATAGCATACTCGAGGGACGAAATCATGTTTTAGATGTAGCTTCCCTGCCGCCGACTTAGTTTATTTTTCATGCCCCAAAACCCAAAAATTTGGGATGCAAATTGCGTTCTGGCTTAATATATTTTTACCTATTAAAATGAATTTTGATATTGCACACATTTTCTTTCTAGTTACTCAAAGAGCCATTCAAAATAAATGTTTTGACAGCTAGGCAAATGATCTTGAGGACCTGGAAAGATAAAAAAAAAAGCACCAAGTATATTTGCCTTTATTAACAATATGCTACATCAGCTAGTTTTAGAGCAATTTGACACTATGATATACGCTGAAAATAAGTTAAAAGCCTCTATGGCCAAATGAGATAAAGTCATCGTGTCACTCTCCCTCGAGACTCAAATTCAGACTCTCCATCCTTTGTGTGCCTCCCCTCTCTTTCTCTGACGTATACAGTTAAACTCCTATCCCTCATTTTGGAGACAATGTCTATCTTTGGGGGGGGGGGGGGTTGTTTTAATTTTTTTCCGCCTTTCAATGTTCTTGTTTTCTTGTTGGTCTTTGGAGTCTGTTGCCTTGATTTATGTTTAAAATGAGTTAGATTCTGTATGCATAGTAGTAGCTATGGTATAATAAAACAACTTGTTTTTTGTTTTGTTAATATTAAGGCTATTATATTGATTGCCATAAAATGTATTATTTTCTTTGCTATCTGATTATATCTCAGAATGGAAATGTATATCATTGTGTTGTCTTTGTTAAGTTTCTTTGTTGCAATGCTGACTGCTGTATATTTCCTCTCTCAATAAAAAACTGATTACAGAACACCATATTCATTCTTGCTAAATACATTCTTAAAAATACAATCTAATAAATAGTCTTATTGTGACAATTGAAATATATAATGTAATTTAGGCATTATAAGATTTTACAAATACAATTTGATTGATTGTACTTTTGCTAAAAACATTTGTTGTTTTTTTTTTTTTTTTTAAACAATCTTGGTTTTAGAAGATATAACTTTGTGTTTCATTAACATTTTAGTGCTTTTGAGTGACAGAACCACATTGTACATTGGGTATAACAAATGCAAATTGGTAACAGATGTCTGAACCTGCTTATTGTAAGATATGGCTCCTGCACTGATCTAGTAAATCACTAGAAAAAATTTACTGAAAGGTTTCTCCAAAATCTTCAGCTTCATCATTTACTATATTATTATATACAGTAAATTAACTAAAACTCACTGATCTAGCTTTAATCAGCTGCACAGAATAACAGCATGAGATTAAAGGGCCACTAAACCCAAAATCTTTCTTTCATGATTCAGATAGAGAATAGAAATTTAACCCCTTAATGACCGAGGACGTGCATTGTACGTCCTCAGAAAAAAGGCAGTTAATGCCTGAGAACGTACCCTGCACGTCCTCGGTGTGGAAAGCAGCTGGAAGCGATCCTGCTCGCTTCCAGCTGCTTTCCGGTTATTGCAGTGATGCCTCGATATGGAGGCATCCTGCAATAACCTTAGATGGCCATCCGATGCAGAGAGAGCCACTCTGTGGCCCTCTCTGCACCGGACATCGATGGCCGGTATCGTTGGTGGGTGGGAGCCGGTGTGGGAGGTGGGTGGCGGCCATCGATGGCCCTGGTCATGTGGAGGGGGGCGGGATCGTGGGCGTGCAAGTCCGGGCGCGTGCGGGGGCGCGCGTACGTGCACGAGGGGGCGCGCGCGGGCGCGCGCCGGGGCAGGAACCGGGTGGGGACCGCTGCACTACAGAAAAAAGTGTCCCAAAATAAAAGTGGGACCAGTAATTTTAAAAAAAACAACCTTATTCGTTATTTAGGTGGTGGCGGTTGGTCCGTGGGGGGGGGGGGAAGCTACACTACAGAAAAAATAACAAAAATAAAAAAGAAATAAACTTTTGATTGTGCAAAATGGGTACTGGCAGACAGCTGCCAGTACCCAAGATGGCCCCCAATAAGGCAGAGGGGGAGGCTTAGAGAGTTGTTTTGGGGGGGATCAGGGAGGTTGGGGGCTAAGGGGGGATCCTAAACACAGCATATGTAAATATGCTTTTTTTTTTTTCTTTTAAAAAAAAAAAAAATCTTTTATTTTAGTACTGGCAGACTTTCTGCCAGTACTTAAGATGGCGGGGAGAATAGTGGGGTGGGGGAGGGAAGGGAGCTGTTTGGGAGGGATCAGGGGGTGGGATGTGTCAGGTGGGAGGCTGAACTCTACACTAAAGCTAAAATTAACCCTGCAAGCTCCCTACACACTACCTAATTAACCCCTTCACTGCTAGCCATAATACACGTGTGATGCGCAGCAGCATTTAGCGACTTTCTAATTACCAAAAAGCAACGCCAAAGTCATATATATCTGCTATTTCTGAACAAAGGGCATCCCAGAGAAGCATTTACAACCATTTGTGCCATAATTGCACAAGCTGTTTGTAAATAATTTCAGTGAGAAACCTAAAATTGTGAAAAAATTAACGTTTTTTTTAATTTGATCGCATTTGGCGGTGAAATGGTGGCATGAAATATACCAAAATGGGCCTATATCAATACTTGGGGTTGTCTACTACACTACACTAAAGCTAAAATTAACCCTAGAAGCTCCCTACATGCTCCCTAATTAACCCCTCCACTGCTGGGCATAATACGCGTAGGGCATCCCAGAGAAGCATTTACAACCATTTATGCTATAATTGCATAAGTTGTTTGTAAATAATTTCAGTGAGAAACCTAAAGTTTGTGAAAATATTTGTGAAAAAGTGAAAAAAAAATTTTATTTGATCGCATTTGGCGGTGAAATGGTGGCATGAAATATACCAAAATGGGCCTAGATCAATACTTTGGGATGTCTTCTAAAAAAAATATATACATGTCATTGGATATTCAGGGATTCCTGAAAGATGTTAGTGTTCCAATGTAACTAGCGCTAATTTTGAAAAAAAGTGGTTTGGAAATAGCAAAGTGCTACTTGTATTTATGGCCCTATAACTTGCAAAAAAAGCAAAGAACATGTAAACATTGGGTATTTCTAAACTCAGGACAAAATTTAGAAACTATTTAGCATGGGTGTTATTTGGTGGTTGTAGATGTGTAACAGATTTTGGGGGTCAAAGTTAGAAAAAATTTGTTTTTTTCCATTTTTTCCTCATATTTTATAATGTTTTTTATAGTAAATTATAAGATATGATGAAAATTATGGTATCTTTTGAAAGTCAATTTAATGGCGAGAAAAACGGTATATAATATGTGTGGGTACAGTAAATGAGTAAGAGGAAAATTACAGCTAAACACAAACACCGCAAAAATGTAAAAATAGCCTTGGTCCCAAACGGACAGAAAATGGAAAAGTGCTGCGGTCATTAAGGGGTTAAACAACATTACAATGTACTTCCATTATTTATTTTGCTTCATTTTTAAAATATCCTTAGTTGAAGAAAAAGCAATGTACATGGTGAGCCAATCACACAAGGCTTCTATGTGCAGCAACCAATCAGCAGCTAGTGAGCATATCTAGATATGATTTTCATCAAAGAATATCAAAAGAATAAAACAAATTAGATAATATAAGTAAATTAGAAAGATGTTTAAAATTGCATTCTCTTTCTAAATCATAAAAGAAAAAATGTGGGTGGCATGTCCCTTTAAGCTAATGAGGCTGATGCATTTTGTGAAACTGGATAATTTTTTTTTTTTTTAAATTCTTTATTTATATATCCAGCACTGAATAAGGCAACAAATGATGTGTACAACAAAATTTGCAAGATATGATGACAATAATTGCTACCAAAGACAGTACTGTATTTTTTCTATAATCTATTAACATAGCTACTCCAGACATTACTTGTCTTCTCTCTCTCCTCATCTAACTTCTTATATCTAGTTACCCTATCTGGTAAGACAACAGATAACAGTATAGCTTGCATAACATATTAGATCCGATCAAAAGATCTCCAAGAGTCTCTCGTGTTTTATAGTTCTTTGCAATCAGCAAGTCATTGCAGCTCTATTATGAGTGAGTCCTTCATTCGATGTTGGGTTTCATATATCAACAGATTAATTTCCCCTCCTCCCCATCCATCTCTGCTTCCTACTTTCTCCTGACTTGACCTAGGGCGCCCCCCCAGGGTTCCATTCCTGTCTCTCATCTTTTAGTCTCTTCATTGGTTTGGTATCTTGTTAATTGGAAAGTCTAGAAAATGTTCCATTTGCCCCGTAACTGGGCTTCCAGAACGACCTCTGAGTTTTTGAGTGGGTACAGAATTTGTCTCTGATGTGTTAAGTCTAAGGTGTGAATCAGGGGTTCCCACTTGTTGAGGAAATGTTTGGTACGTTTTATGATGTCACCCTGTGTGTCTACTTGTTCCCGAATCATTTGCTGTTGTAATTCTAGTTTGATATGTGTTAGTGTTGGCGGATCAGGCTCCATCCACTTCTTGAGGATGAGCTTTCTGGCAAGCAGTATAACATTATGAACAAATGCCATGTGTTTGTTTGTGTCCGACTGTGTGTGGAGGAATATCACCACGTGAATGTTTAGGTCTATACTCCCTCCCGTAACTCTCATTGCCCATTTGTGTGCCATGTTCCAGAATCTCGTGAGTTTTGGGCATTGCCAAATCATGTGGAGAATGTTGGGGTTTGTGTGCGCGCATTTTGGGCAGAGTCCCGAAGTCTCAGGGCACCATTTGTGGAACATCTTTGGTGTTATGTATGCATTATGTAGTAGTTTTGTATGTGATTCCCGGATGTCATTTGATAGTGAAGCCTTCCTCACCTTTAAAACACTTTGTTCAATGATTTGGTCTGTAACTGGATTTGGAGTCCAAGTGCTCCATTTATGTTGAATTTGATCTCTCGCAGCCTTATTAGTCAGCGTTTGGAGTGCTTTGTATGTATGTGAGATTGAAGTCAGTCCTCCCTTTGTCAGAGTCAGTAGCTTGTATATTTCACAGTTGGTGTCCGGCATGTCTCCCATCCCCAGAATGCTTTGAACGTAGTGTCTTGTCTGTAGGAATGCGAAGTGGTGTTTGTGAGGTAGATTAAATTCTAATTGTAATTCGGCAAACGATTTGACTGATTTTTGGTCTAGCGTCAGGACTTGTCTGATAGTAGTCAGTCCCCTTGTTTCCCATTGTCTGAAAGGTAATGTGGTGAAACCCGTCTGGAAATCTGGATTACCTCGTAGGGGTACGTATACTGTATTTTTGCATGTTATTTTCAAGGTCCTGCAGATTTTCCACCATGCTCTTACAGGTTGGAGGAAAATAGTATTGTGCCCTACTATTCCTTCTAGTTGTGTGTGAGTCATGTGTGGGAGCATTTTTAGTGACCACGGAGCAATCAGTTCTGACTCTAGTGTACCATTGGTGAAGACATTTCTGTCCAAAAGCCAGTCCATTACATATTTAGCTAAAGCTGCCCAGTTGTAGTACTCTATATTTGGGAGTGCTAGTCCCCCCATCTCTGGTGTGCACGTCATTTTTTTATGTCCTATTCTATGTCTTTTCCCTTTCCATAAAAAGTGTAGTATGTCTCTGTTCAGTGTCTGTAGGTCTTGTTTGTGTATGAGTTCGGGTAGCATTTGTAATGCATACAGCAGTTTGGGAAACAGGATCATCTTAATTAGCCCTACTCTTCCCGACAGTGTCAGTGGTAGTGGTGTCCAATTTAGGAGTGTGCGTCTTAGTTCCTTGAATAGTGGTCGGAAGTTAAGTCCATACCACTCTCTGGGGTCTCTAGAGAGAATAATACCTAGATACTTAAACGAGTTAGTAACAATCTTAAAGTTATCTTGTAGTGGTTCTGTTGGCGACTCATTCTTTAACCACAGCAGTTCTGATTTATCTTTATTTATGCAGTATCCTGAAATTTGACCGAACTCGGTGATGATGTGCATTAAAATAGGGATATTTCGCCTGGGGTCGCTTGCATATAGGATCATATCATCTGCGAAAAGGGATATGTGGAGAGCTTCTTTGCCTATAGTTAATCCTTTCGTGTTTTTCCTAATTTTGGTAGCTAATGGTTCAAGGGCCAGGTCAAAAAGGAGCGGAGAAAGTGGGCATCCCTGTCTTGTGCCTCTCATTAGCGGGAAAGGGTGTGATGGTTCGCCATTAACTAGAATTGCTGCTTGGGGTTCGTTGTACAGTGCGTAAGTGGCTGTCATAAAGTCGCCCTGGATCCCAAATTTCCCAAGGGTTGTGAAGAGATGGTCCCACAGTATCTTATCAAACGCTTTTTCGGCGTCTACCAGTAGTATACAAGCGTCTCCCTCCCTCTGGTCTCTCTCCTGTTTTCCTTCCCCCCAGTAGTGTGACAGAACTAGCTGCAATTTTCTCATGTTCTTAACTGAGGATCTCCCTCTAACAAACCCTGTCTGGTCTTCGTGTAGCAGGTCCGGTAATATCCCCGTCAGTCTATTGGCTAGAATTTTGGTGAACAGTTTGTAGTCTGAGTTGAGTAGTGAAATTGGTCTATATGAGGATGTCAGTAGTGGGTCTCTGTCTGGTTTGGGGATGACTGTCACATTCGCTTCCGTAAATCTATTTGATAGGTCTGCCCTTCCTTTCATTATGCCATTGAACAGTAAGGTGAGTGTCTCCGCCACCTCCTCCCTGATCATTTTATAAAACTCCCCCGGTAGGCCGTCAGGGCCGGGGTTTTTTTCTAGGGGCAAAGCGTCAATAGCCCTAGTGATCTCCAGGGAGTCCACTGGGCCATTTAAAGTCTGTAGCTGTACCTCAGTTATTTGAGGGAGGACCAAGTCCTTCCAAAAGTTTTGTTTCAGTTCCTCATCTACTCTCTGGGGGCTATACAGTTTGGAATAGTAGTCTACGAATGTTTTATGTATGTCCTCTTTTTTTTTGGTTAGTATTGTTCCCTGTTTCTGTATGGCTGCTATAGTGTTAGGTTTCCTGGTTAGTTTGGTGATCTTTGCTAGTAATTTACCTGTGCGATTACCATAACGATAGAATTTAGCTTGCATTCGAGTTTGGGCTCTGCCTGCTGTCTGAATAAGATGAGTGTCTCTGAGGGTCTTGATGTCTTTGTAATGTAATCTGTTTTGGTCTGTCGGATGTCTAAGGTATTGATTCCTTGCATTTAGGAGTTGGCGGAGAAGTAGGTCCCCTCTCTTTCTGCAAATTTTGTTTATTCTAATTGCATAAGTTGTGATCCCCCCTCTTAGCACCGCTTTTGCCGTTTCCCAGAACAATGAAATGTCGTTTGGGTGTTGCTTGTTAAGGTCTTTGTAAACTAACCACTCCCCCACCAAGTGTTTTCGCAAGTTGAGGTCGTGGTACAAATGCGTAGGGAATCTCCACCCACACATCTTTCTCTGAGGGACATCAGTATTTAGCACTAGTGTCACTGGTGAGTGGTCTGAGATGGTTATGGGATCTATCATAATGTCTCCTACCCTAGAGGATAAGTGACTCGAGACTAGGAAATAGTCTATGCGGGAAAGTGTGGTTTTCGATGGATGTGCACATGTGTAATCCCGAGCCTCAGGGTTTCTTTCTCTCCATATATCTACAAGACCCAGACTATTTTTGAAGTTTTTAAGTATCAATGTTTCTCTTCTAGATCCTGTCCATGGCTGTTTGGGTTTCGTGTTGCTAGTGGGGTTACGGAATCTGTCCGCAGGTGTCTGAGGCGCTATGTTGTAATCCCCACCCACTATAATGGGTAGGTCTGAAAATTGTAAGAGTTTGCTTTGGAGGTGTATTAGAAATTCTCTCTTCTGTGTCTGGGGGCCATATATACCGCAGAGAATCAGGGATAGTGTATCAATCTTTAGTTTTATAATCAGATATCTACCCTCAACATCAGAGATCACCTGTGAGATATCGTAGTTCAGTCCCTTTCAGAACAGTATTGCAATCCCTCTCGCTCTTTTATTTTCATAGGGTGTGAAGAGTACTTCTCCCACCCATCCCTGCTTAAGTTTTTGATGCTCTATTTGCGAAAGATGTGTTTCTTCTAGTATGGCTATGTCGGCCTTTTTTGTATTCAACTGTCTCAGAATCGCCTTCCTTTTAATGGGCGATGTTATCCCTCCCACATTCCAGGTGGTGATTTTCATTGTCCTACAGTGGGTGTCTTGTGTGTATGGGTGTCACAAATTGTCTAGGTTGTGAGGTGTGAAGTGTTGTGTGTGGGTGTTGCAGTATAGGTTAATAAGCGTTACTTACTGTTTTCTGCAGTGTTCAAAATCTTTCTATTTTCCCCCTGAGGGAGCGCCCTGAGATCTGATGGATTCTATCTATCACTATGACAAACAATAAGCAATCCGGTTAGTGAGTCTTAACTTTTAAGCTTTCAAAACCTCTTCTTGAATTTGTGCAAAAGAGACAAATACATGCAATAAATTTCAACAGTATAACAGACAATAAACAATAAACAGTAACAAATTTTTCCCCCATTTCCCGCTCCCCCCCCCCCCCCCACTTGTAAAGGATATAAGTTTTCATGTCTCTTAGTTTTTAAGATGCTTTACTCTATGCTTTCTGAGGCCTTAAGCAGTGTCTCTGTTTTCAAAAGTCATCTGGCTTAACGTAGTGGCCCTGTTGAGTTAACATTTCTTAGTGTTTTAGGTGCTTTATACTTCTTTTTCTATGATCCTGGCAGCAGTTCTCATCTTCCTGAGGCAGAAGGACGGTTTTCTTGATCTTGTGGTTGTCGTTGTTCGCTCTCTCTCTGCAAATGTAGCTTGAGCTGCTTTGGTGACTCAAAGAACAGGGGACCATTGGTTGTATGCAGACGTAGTCTCGCTGGATATAGAAGGGCTGCTGTCCTGCCTTGCTCCATGAGTGTGAAACTGGATAATTTAGTGACATCTGTTAGTGAATTTTGCTCATTTGTTGCAGGGTCCGATAAACTGGAGCATACTAAGGTTTGTAGCATCCATTATTTTTATTATTATTATTGTTATCTGTAGAGCTCCAACAGGTTCCACAGAGCGCTATATACATAGGAATAATATGCAACGGTAGCATACAAAGTAGACAATGCAAAGAGGGCCCTGACAAGAGTTGCACTGTTGTAAATCACCTCTCATGAATTTGATCTACAAAACAGCTGGTATCATAGACCTACATTATTATTATTATCAGATATTTGTAGAGCGCCAACAGATTCCGCAGCGCTGACTACATGCTAAGGGGGTTCAGCGGATGACAAAGAAGAGTATTTAAGGAACGCTTGAAACTATGAAAACTAGTGGAGAGTCTTTTGGAGCGAGGCAGAGAGTTCTAACAAAAATAGGGGCCATTCTGTCCTCTCTGAAAGGATAAAAGAAAAGCAGATTTTTCTGAAGAAACTAACTAAAATAAATAATAAATGTACATATAGTTTCTTAAACATTTTATAGAGGGTTTTATGTTTCATTTGAATATTCACCTTAAAACAGAGTGATTTGACTATAATTGTTTAATCTTGATATGGTCCTACCTCTATATGGAATGTAACATGGAATGTCTTATATTGTGTGCAGTTTATAATTCATATGCAACTTTCCCTGAATTGGTCTCTGGCCTTTCTAGCTAGAATAACTGGTAATAAAAATAATACTTAACTCATTCCTGAACTTTTATATATATAAGAAACAAAGCTGGGTGTGGAATTTGTTGATGTGAATGTATTACAGAATAAAAAGGCTGTTATAAAATGATAATGAAACAAAAACAGCACTGGCAAATTTGTAGAACAAAACTTCTCTTTTTCATTAAAGGGACATAAAATTGCAAAAAGAATTCTGTAATATGTTCGAGCATTTTACTATTCCACCATTGCTTATATAGAACTTTGAGTTTAATCCCTGCAAAGGTATTAAACCCATAGTAAAAGTAATCTCCAGAGAAGCAATCACTACTACTGAGAGCTAGCTGAACACATATGGGGCTAGATTACGAGTGGAGCGGTAGTTTGTTAGTTCACGTTCGAGCATTAAAACCTCTAGAATTATTATTTTTGCGCTTTGAGATTCGCGCTTGTATTACGAGTTGAAAAACGTTTTCGCTCTCGCATTCACAAATAGACTTTGAGAAGTCATAAAGGCAAACTTGCATTCCCCCATAGACTTCAATGGAGCCAAACAAGTTGGAAAAATAAAACACCCACAAGTTGCGTAAACACGATTGTGGTTATTTAAAAGCACAACATAAGAAGATAATATTGCATCCTATATTATAAAGAGAGAGAGAGAGAGAGAGAGAGAGAGAGAGAGAGAGATAAAGTGATATTTAAATATATATTATATATAGGTATAGATATATACAAATCTATATATATATATATATATATATATATACTAATCATTCACATTCCAATGTTGTGCACATAGCCAAATATGTTCTATTTATTCTTAAAGTGATATTTAAATATATACTATATATAGGTATAGATATATACAAATATATATATATATATATATATATATATATATATATATATATATATATATACTAATCTTTCACATTCCAATGTTCTTCACATAGAAGAATATGTTCTATTTATTCATAAATACATATTTCTACATATATCTGATGGTATTTTGGTACTATATATATGTATATATATATATATATATATATATGTATATGTGTGTGTTGTACTAATTTGTTTTGTAATTTTACCTATAGGCCTTGAACCCAATAACTCTGGGGACAGCACAGCTTCCTGTGAGTGCCATTAAGTACCCAGTGCTGAGCATGTTGCAGGGTCATAGGATGTGTACCCAGTCAAGTCTGAGAGTGCAGTCCCCTTTTGTGTTTTGTATGTGTCTAGGTTGATTACATAAGTCTGTGCACCCTTCACTTGTTCCCAGTTTGTTTGATTGAGAGCATGCATTGTTTGGCTGGTTTAGGGACCCAGGTTTTAGAAGGGACCTTGACGTGTTACCTGGGCTTGTCCCATTTGGCCAGATGTGGTAACTAACTCTTCCATTTTTTATTTTAATTTTAGCTGAGGACTTGTGAGTGCTGGACTTTCTCTCTGTGTTGTAATAATTTGTTTTGTAATTTTCCTTATGGGCCTTGCACCCAGACCTGTCTGGGGTTAACTGCCTGTGACTCTGGTGACAGCACAGCTTCCTGTGAGGGCCATTGAGCATCCAGGGCTGAGCATGTTGCAGGGTCATTGGATGTGCACCCAGTCCAGTCTGAGAGTGCAGTCCCCTTGCATGTTTTGTATATATATATATATATATATATATATATATATATATATATATAAAAATATATATATGTACATGATTCTATATAATTATAGATATATACAGATAAATATAGGAATATCTATTAAAAAATACATAGAACATATTCTGCTATGTGCAGAGAATTGGAATGTGAAATATTTACAGTAAATACAGTCAAACACTTTAGTAAATATGAATAATGAATAAATATGATCTTTTATGTTTTCATCTACTTGACTAAAGAAAGCTCCAATGTACATATATATATATATATATATATATATATATATATATATATATATATATATATATATGTATACATATGTATTTATGTGTTCATATGTGCATATATGTCTGTAAATACATAAATACACATATAAATACATATGTAGACACATATAAACCTATACATATTTAGACATGTATATGTATGTATCTCTGTGTTAAAGCTATTTTTTCCCAAACACTTGAGACCGCATGTCTTTTAGCCCTTATAACTTTTTATTGCAATTCTTTTTTTTATAATTTTGGGCTAGATTACAAGTGTAGCGCTTACTGTTCTAGTGGTAAGTCTTTTGCGATCGTCGGGTTGCGCTATGGTTGAAAAGCAAAAAGTTATCTTACTAACTCGATGAGCTCAAAAAGCAGATCTTACACTATCACGCACATGATAACCTATTCCCTTATAGTAGTCAATGGAGAAAAACCCTACTTGTGCAAACCTTATTGCCATAAGCCCCTACACTAATAACCCCTAAACCACCAAGTAGCCCACCACAAAGTCCCCACTACACTATTAGCCCCTAAACTGCCAGCCCTCAACGCATAGCAAAAGACTATACTATTAACCCCTAAACTGCCAGTCCCCAACCCAAAATAACCCACTGACATCTAACCCCCCTAACCTAACACCCCCTAAGTTAACCGAAAATAGACTAACCTTTACCAAAAAAAACCTTATTACCTTTATAAAAATAAAAACTTACCTGGGAAAGTAAAAAAAAAATCTAATCTTACCTTTTAAAATAAGAAAAACTAACATTACCCCCCCCAAAAAAACAATACATTATTTAAAAAAAAAAAAAAACAACTAACATTACTAACAAAAACAACCAAAGCCTAACATTACCTCACAGTACAAAAAATAAAGAAAAAAGTGACCTGAAAAGGTAATTTGGCTGGGCATTGCATTTAGCTCTTTTGCTGTCCAGATCTTAAAAAAAAAGAGAAAAAAAAGAAAAAAAAGACCCTAACACTAATGCCCAAGATAGTACTCACCAAAGATGACGATGGTGACGCCCCATCTTTATCCCGGAGATGGTCCTTTTCATCCTGGCGGTGGTTCATCTTATTTTCATCCCAGCAGCAGCAGAGGCGGTCTTCTTCTTCAGAGCTTGAACACAAAGGTCCTCTCCATGCTGTCACCAACCACACATGGAATTTAGAATGAGGGGTACCCCTTTTATATAGGGGTACCCTTGCATTCCTTTTGGCTGATTTGCATGTTCAAATTCAAAACAACCAATAGAATGAAATATAGAATATGAGGAGCGTAAATTACTGTGAGTTTGCGCAAAAACAATTGCGGTAATTTTAACAGTGCACCACTTGTAATATGGATTTGAGCATAAAGAACACCACAATCTCGTGATCACATTTACGCTCCTAATGCTAACAATAACGCTCCACTCTTAATCTTAACCTTTATCAGATAGTGTTATTATGAGTGTAACTGTACTTTAAATGTATTTTTAATGTGTTTTGTGACACTTTTTTGACTCACATAACAGTTAACCAGAACTCTGAATCATTCTAGTATAAATCGTGATTGTTCACATGCGTTCGCATTTACTTTCAATGTGTAATATGGGGGGAGTTTAACTTGCTCGCCTTGAAAACCTGATATTGCTCGCTCTAATGATAGTGCTCCACTCGTAATCTAGCCTATTGTGAGCCAAAGACAAGAGGTAAATGTCACCAATCACTAGCTAGCTCCCAGTAGTGCATTGCTGCTGCTGAGGATAATTATATGGGCCTTTCAACAAAAAGTTCCAACACAACAAAGAAAGCGGTCGATCCCAAGCTTTCTGATTTCTATTTCCAATGTTGGAAAAATGGGAACGGGCAATATTTTTTTTATTAACAAAGTGATCACAATCTTTTCGAGTCAAGCATTGCCGAGATTGTTAACACGCACAAGATTTCATCTCACTTTTCCCACAACTGCACTGTGAACTGCAGATAATGGATGATGATCACTGAAATAACAAATAGGGAGTACATGCCTGTGTTTTGCAATTGGATAAACTGTTTTTTATTTTAAATGAAATGAATGTCATTTGTATAAGAGCATTATGTGTATACTGGACATGTTCGATCAATTATGTTTTTTAAACTTTTAAGACATTAAAAGCATTTTTTTATATTCATAAAAAAAACCTTGTTTTACATTTTGTCGAGATTTTCATCTAAAATCAAGAACACAGGTGGATATTAATTTCCATAGGAAGAAGTGGCAGCGGCTCATCTTCTATAACGGAATTTTAAAATTTCTCAAACTGTGAATCATGAAACCACTAAGTGAAGATGTTTTACAAATAGTCCAAAGTTGCAGAATTCACTGTACAATCCGCGATTTCAAAACCTCTCTGTCACTGAACAGGGATTCTTTATGCCGCATTTCAGATTACAGTTTAAACAAACAGTAATAAACTACAAATACTTAAATGAACATAAAACTATCAATTTTAAAGAACATTTTTTGAATTAAAGGGACAGTCAAGTCCAAAAAAAACTTTCATTTTTCAAATAGGGCATGTAATTTTAAACAACTTTCCAATTTACTTTTATCAACAATTTTGCTGTGTTCTCTTGGTATTCTAGTTGAAAGCAAACCTAGGAAGGCTCATATGATAATTTCTAAGGCCTTGAAGGCCGCCTCTATTTTATTTACTTTTCACAGCAGGGGAGAGCAAGCTCATGTAAGCCATATAGATAGCATTGTGATCACGCCCGTGGCTAGTGGCAGACACTGCACTAATTGGCTAAAATGCAACTATATGCAAAATAACTAAAAGTCATGTGATTAGGGGCGGTCAGAAGATGCTTAGATACAAGTTAGTCACAGAAGTAAAAAGTGTATTAATATAACAGTGTTGGTTTTGCGAAAAACTGGAGAATGGGTAATAAAGGGATTTATTTAAAATTTATTTTATCTTTTTAAACAACAAAAATTCTGGTGTTGACTGTCCCTTTAAGTATGCAATAGAACTTAACAATATCATTTTAAAACTTTTCAAATATGAGTACTTACCTTTCATATCTCCTTTTTTCCAAACCGCATCATTCGTTTTTCTCAGTGCAGCAGACAGACCCTGATCACAGGCTCAGTAAATAAACATTGGCATTTACCCAATCATAGAAAATATGCTAAATTGGGTCATGAATAATAATTAGAGCAAAGCGCGTTCCCAGTTTTCATGGGCAATAGGGGCTTCCTGAACATGCAATGCTTATTACCCAAATGGATTGTGGGTAATTTAATTAGTATAGCGCGTGACCCGCAACCGTATCCAAAAACAGAGCGGTGAAGCATTCCTCCCAATACAGTGACAAAATTAAAAGATTAATGGGATTGAAAATGGTGACATGCATAATGAGCATAACGTGGGGAGTGACAATTTTCTAAAAAATATATAAAAATTGGGTATAAAAAAAGAAAAATATATAACATCTAATTAGTAAATATATTATATATAAAGAGTGAATCGAATTCTGAAACATTTTTATTAAAGTTTTTATTTCCCTTTAACTACTGATCATGACGATGAGATTGCCAAGAGAAACCACCAGAATGTACTTCACAATTCCAAAAAAGTATGAAATAAAAATAAAGATGTCAAGAGCACAATTGCTGAATGCCAATTGTCAATGTTGTGGTTATGATTTCCATTTTATTGCGTTTCCTGCAGATCTTGTTAGCTGTTCGGGATATCAAATAACTGTTTATTAAGCACATATATGTGTAACTGTTTGTCCTACCCACTACCAAGGGACTTCACAATAGTGCTAAATCTAGGTTTAATGAATCTTGACTGTATATTAATATACAGATAAAATGGTCTTTATGTCCCTTTCAGAGTGTAATGCACATGCACACGATAATAGAATTTACCCAAATCATCTTGGAATACTGTTAAATATGTTGAAATCTCCAGTTTTGCACTTTGACAGAGATGTTGAATTTGATGTGTCTATTTAGTTGCCAAAATACAGTGCATTATCCATGGTCGGGAGGATCACCAAAGCCTTAGCTAACCATGCATCAGATGGCCGATTTTCCTGCTATCTGGTTGTATCCAATGCAAACTTTTTCAATTAAGCAAATTATGTTATTGTTTGGTTTGTGATCACTCAGAACTTAATCAAGCACAAATCAGGAGGTGAAAAAATGCCAATAAACAGGATTGGGAGGATTGGAATCGACCACTAGATTTGATGATATAAGTTCATTTTAAAGTGTCTTAAAATTGCATGATCTGTCTGAAAGTTTAGTTTTGATTTGCCTGACCCTTTAATTCCAAATCCACAATCAATTTTAGGAAAAATCAAACCCATATACTACCACCAGTTAAACCTTGTACCTTTGATCACATTAAAGGAAAATTATTGTTTGAGTGAGTTTTAATGAAGCATTCCATTCCTACTAGATTTTTTTCTCTTCCAAGTAAAATCAGCACTACATACTTCTCATTAAGTTGGGTGGGTAGTGAATACTATTTGTAATGGGACCTAGTAGATTGCATCATAAGGTGGGGGTCAGAGTCATCCAGCTGTGCTGTTCACCCTTCTCTAAGTACCACCAGAAAACTACAGGGACCAGGCTACTCAACTAACAGCCCTATCTGCAGTGATCAAGCTCTGTAGTGAGGAAGCTCTTTCCCTCCCATACAAACACCAGACAAAGCTTGTTTGTTGACTGATCTGTTACTGACCCAGCTAGCCTGAATACAAATACTCCTTGAGAAGTCATGTTCTACGCCCTATCCATGTGCTTTCCTGTCACTATTCAGTATTAAATCATAATCTGAACTGAAGTTTGCCACATCCTGACACTTCCAAAAGACATGGTAAGAGAATTTTAAAATGCATGGAATATTAAGGTTATCCTGTGAATGACTTAAGATTACACTTTACACAGCAATATTGTCAGACTGAATGAGCCTCTGGTTCTTATTTGCTGTCAAATTCTTTGTTTCTATATTTCTATGACTTTGTACTATCTTGATTATTATTATGTAGTTGAGAATTAAAGGGATAGCACAGTCAAAGTTAAACTTAAATGTAATGGATAGAGCATGACATTTTTTTTTTTTTTTCAAATTTGAAATTCCATGATCTGGTTTGTTTAGTTCGATGGGTAATCTTTGTTAAAGAGTAATCCTAGGTGAGCTCAGGAGAGCGCATGTGTATTTAGCCATCTAGTAGTAGTTTATAGCAGTGTTATTAGGAATTGTCGAATGTTTCTAAAAACTCAAAATTTAAAACTAATTTTGATACGTTCGTTCGTTCGAATTTCGAGTGTTTATATAACATTCTATTTTGAATTTTCGTTTTAAAATTTTTCAATAACATTCAAAAATATTCATTTGAATAATAGAATGTTTAGCTATGTATTTTATATCACATTCAATTTCTAAATGTGACATTCGAATTCGAATGTCACATTCAAATTCGAAATAGTATTTCTAGTCTACAACTGTGTTATATAAATGTCACATTCGAATTTGAATGTAGCATTCGAATTGAAAATAGTATTTCTAGTCTACAACTGTGTTTTATAAATGTAATATTGAAATTTGTATGTGACATTCAAAAACTGTAAATAACATTCGATAATAGAATTTTTAAGAATATTCATTCTAACATTCGAATTCGAATATAAACACATTCACCCATCCCTATTATACATAGGAAGCTGTCATAGATTAAAGACACATACATGCCCCTAAGGTTTACTCTTTAAACCAAGGATACCAAGAGAGCAAATCATATTTTATGATTTATGATATTTTATTATAGTAGTAAATTGTAAAGTTGCTTACAATATTATGCTGTGTTTGAATCATGAACATTTCCTTTTGACTTTACTGTCTTTTTAAACCTTCATAATTTATTTGGTTTTCAAATACCCATCATACATCTTTTCATGAATTTTAATTATCATACCATTTTGTCACATATGACATAATTCCACAGACATGCATATTGTTGCAATAAAAAAACACAGGATTTAAATTTTTGTGCCTGCATGAGACATATTATGGGAAATTCTATTCCAAACAACAAGCAAACCTGTCTTTCCCACACACGTCCATGCCATTTCAAGAGTTCTCCATCTGCTTACTGATGGACTCCATTATAAACAATGGGGCAAGCAAGCCAAGACAGCAGCACATACAGAAAAAGTATCTACATGTGTTTTATAGCACTCTGCATCAACAATTACATATAACTAAATAAAAAAGTCATTTCAAAATGTTATATTTAAAATATTATTTTCCTTACTAAATCTGAAAAAATGGCAAATCCCATAATTTGGTTTTTAATAAAATAAACACAATATGCATCCACTTGCATGAATTGCAGGTCACAATTTTTGTTAAATTTCTTTAGAAATAAGAAACTACGCAGCATGGATGCTAATTGTAGGAAAACAGGCTTGCAACCATACAACAGATCTTTTTGAATCTAGCTGACAATATTGCCAAATATTTAGTACAGAGAATGTGTGTACTATAAAGAATTGTTTTGAATACTGGACAGCAGCCTATCATCTTAAACTGTTTGTACCTCAAACTTTTTGAATTTAAAATGAATTGTGAATTGTATTAAAAATATAGAAATAAAGAAATACTACAATCCATCTTTTACATTTGTTTAAATGTAGAGGTAATTGAAAATGAACTATTATGAAGCAAATACATATTGATCTTTATTTCACCTAAAGAACTATACATTCTTTTTACACAGCACCCAGAGAGATCTCCTCGACTGGGCAACAAAACCCATCTCATGGTGGGGACGTGTTCAGTTCATTAAAATGACAACTCTCCCTAGAATCCTGTATATTCTACAAGTCCTACCAACCAAATTGGTATATTAGCGAACTTAAAATTATTATCAATTCCTATATCTGGAGAAAAGGCAAGCCCCAAATAAGTATGAAAACTCTTTATAGGTCAACTGATGCAGGGGGACTAGGGCTGCCGAATATATGCAACTATTATAATACAGTTACTCTTCAAAGAGTGCTAGATTGGCACGGGATGGGCGATTTACAATGCTTGGGATTCAATATATTCGCACATCTTAAGAACTCCCAGAATAGGTGCTTTATGTTGGGTCCCAAAAGAACGTAGTCCTCCTCAATATGTTTATTTAGATGTTCATATGCATCTTTCTATTATATGGAAGCAGATTACCACATCAGGTCATAACATTTCATCTATGTGTTCCCCTTTATTCCCAATACCTTTAAATGTGGAAATGGTGGGAGGGTTAAATAATGTTTATAAAAGAATTCAAGAATGAGATTATACCATCCCGCAAATTAACTTTCTTGATAAGGGTAAATTAATTGAGGAAGAGACTAGAGGACCTAGGAGGAGGGAATTTTACAAAGTGGCTCAAATATGCACAGCTCCCACACCTCATCTACACGTCAAACTATAAATCAGATCTTCTCATATCACTAACCCCATTTAAAACAATATGCTTGAAAGGAGAACCTATTAGGAATCCTCTTTCTTTATCACGCAAGCTTTCACAAGCCCCAGATAAGGCAATATTACCAGCTTATGCTTGCAGATGGCAAAGAGACTTGGAGGTTCTGATAGAGGGAAAAGAATATCATTTTTTTTTTTAAAAAACATACTTGCAAATCCTCTACCTCGCCACAAATCTTAGAGCTTAACTACAATCTGCTACTTCTGTGGTATTTAACCACATTGAGACTTAGTACCATGTACCCAGAAGCCTCCAGGGGGTGTTGGGGGGATGAGGAGGGAGTGGTAGCCTACTTCATATGTAGTGGTACTGTATAAACATCCGACACCTGTGGCAAAAAGTGGACATTTATTTCTGGTCAGTCCTCGCCAATGACTTCTCTTTGACCCCAAGAATAGCCTTATTGAATGATTTATCTAAATTCCCTTGTAAACTTAAACTAAATTTACTATAGATTGTACTCAAAGCAGCTAAATCCCTAATAGCATGCTACTGGAAAACAACCTAGAAAGATGTGGGTAGAAAGGGTCTTTTAACTCTAGAAGAATATAGATACTTGAATCACAATATATCTACCTCTTTTAAAGAGGTTAAATGCTATTGAGACTAGTCTTTGCATCCCATAAGACATTTAGACACATCCCTCCTTCTTCATAGACCTAACTAGCTACTACATGTTATACATATTACTTACACACACGTTTACCAGTGAGATCATGCATACGGACCTCCCCCCTCCCTCTTTCTCTTTTTCTCCCCTCCTTTCTCTCACATCCTTTAATAGCACATTTTCCTTCACCGGAATCTGTTTTCTTATCATAACATTATTAACAGACAACCTAGTCTACTTGAACTTGGTGAAACAAGTGGACTCTCAATTATAATCTATTTGTAATGTGCAGACCACATGTGAGCAGTATTGTATTGTTTTGTTATATGTTTATTTAAAATTCAATAAAAATTAATTTAAAAAAAATGAACTGTCTCTAATAGATTAATACATACAATCTCCTATATAAAGATAACACAGTTTCCCAAAACATTTATAAGTAAAAAATAAATAAAAAATGCTTAGTGCAGAAGGCTTAAAGGGACAGTCAACACCAGAATTGTTGTTTTTTAAAATGAAAGATAATCCCTTTATTACCCATTCCCCAGTTTTGCATAACCAAAACAGTTATAATAATGCACGCTTTACCTCTGTAATTACCTTGTATCTAAGCTTCTGCTGACTGCCCCCTTATTTCAGTTCTTTTGACAGACTTGCATTTTAGCCAATCAGTGCTCCCTCCTAGGTCACTTCACGTGCATGAGTTCAATGTTATCTATATGAAACACATGAACTAATGACCTCTAGTGGTCAAAATGCATTCAGATTAGAGACAGTCTTCAAGGTCTAAGAAATTAGCATACAGGGAGTGCAGAATTATTAGGCAAGTTGTATTTTTGAGGATTAATTTTATTATTGAACAACAACCATGTTCTCAATGAACCCAAAAAACTCATTAATATCAAAGCTGAATATTTTTGGAAGTAGTTTTTAGTTTGTTTTTAGTTTTAGCTATTTTAGGGGGATATCTGTGTGTGCAGATGACTATTACTGTGCATAATTATTAGGCAACTTAACAAAAAACAAATATATACCCATTTCAATTATTTATTTTTACCAGTGAAACCAATATAACATCTCAACATTCACAAATATACATTTCTGAGATTCAAAAACAAAACAAAAACAAATCAGTGACCAATATAGCCACCTTTCTTTGCAAGGACACTCAAAAGCCTGCCATCCATGGATTCTGTCAGTGTTTTGATCTGTTCACCATCAACATTGCGTGCAGCAGCAACCACAGCCTCCCAGACACTGTTCAGAGAGGTGTACTGTTTTCCCTCCTTGTAAATCTCACATTTGATGATGGACCACAGGTTCTCAATGGGGTTCAGATCAGGTGAACAAGGAGGCCATGTCATTAGATTTTCTTCTTTTATACCCTTTCTTGCCAGCCACGCTGTGGAGTACTTGGACGCGTGTGATGGAGCATTGTCCTGCATGAAAATCATGTTTTTCTTGAAGGATGCAGACTTCTTCCTGTACCACTGCTTGAAGAAGGTGTCTTCCAGAAACTGGCAGTGGGACTGGGAGTTGAGCTTGACTCCATCCTCAACCCAAAAAGGCCCCACAAGCTCATCTTTGATGATACCAGCCCAAACCAGTACTCCACCTCCACCTTGCTGGCGTCTGAGTCGGACTGGAGCTCTCTGCCCTTTACCAATCTAGCCACGGGCCCATCAAGACTCACTCTCATTTCATCAGTCCATAAAACCTTAGAAAAATCAGTCTTGAGATATTTCTTGGCCCAGTCTTGACGTTTCAGCTTGTGTGTCTTGTTCAGTGGTGGTCGTCTTTCAGCCTTTCTTACCTTGGCCATGTCTCTGAGTATTGCACACCTTGTGCTTTTGGGCACTCCAGTGATGTTGCAGCTCTGAAATATGGCCAAACTGGTGGCAAGTGGCATCTTGGCAGCTGCACGCTTGACTTTTCTCAGTTAATGGGCAGTTATTTTGCGCCTTGGTTTTTCCACACGCTTCTTGCGACCCTGTTGACTATTTTTAATGAAACGCTTGATTGTTCGATGATCACGCTTCAGAAGCTTTGCAATTTTAAGAGTGCTGCATCCCTCTGCAAGATATCTCACTATTTTTGACTTTTCTGAGCCTGTCAAGTCCTTCTTTTGACCCATTTTGCCAAAGGAAAGGAAGTTGCCTAATAATTATGCACACCTGATATAGGGTGTTGATGTCATTAGACCACACCCCTTCTCATTACAGAGATGCACATCACCTAATATGCTTAATTGGTAGTAGGCTTTCGAGCCTATACAGCTTGGAGTAAGACAACATGCATAAAGAGGATGATGTGGTGAAAATACTCATTTTCCTAATAATTCTGCACTCCCTGTATAAACCTCCTAGGTTCAGCTTTCAACTAAGAATACCAAGAGAACAAAGCAAAATTGGTGATAAAAGTAAATTGGGAAATTGTTTAAAATTACATGCCCTATTTAAATCATTCAAGTTTTTTTGGACTTGACTGTCCCTTTAGTGCAATTAATTAAATTAAATTATTATTATTTATTAGACAGAAATGTCCCATATATATGACAGTTATCTATGTAAAGTCCTTCTCAAGCATGAAGAACAAAAAAACAAATTGTCCATAGCTGCCTCAAGCTAAATGGAGCCTAGGCAAATTCCAGACAAACCCACTGACACCTCCCAGTTCAGAATAATGATTTCTTCCCTTAGTTTAAACAACAAATGTAGAGCTAGAGTATAGTCTCCTTTTAGCTGCCAGTAACACATGTAGAGCAATAATTTAACCCTTTTTACCAGCAGCATACATAGAATTGTGGCTTGGCTTCCTGTAAAATACAGAATGTGATTGTATACCACCCCTTGGCTGCAGTTAGCACAAGCACACATAAAGCATTTATTTATCTATTTTGTAACAAAAACAGCTGACATTTTCTATAGGTAACATCACTTACCTGTTTTTCACTTGGGTCTTCATCATATGCAACCAGAGTTCTTTTTTTCACAAATATGCTGGCAGCCTTTACAAAATGGTTGAATTATGTGCAAAGCATCTCTTCTACCTGCCAGTGGCCACCTTAGAATCGTTAGTGCTATATTTGTAAAGGAAGGTGCTTCCTGCTATTGCATTATGCCTTTGTTACAGCCCCCCAGCATGGTTCCCAGCCCTGCTTCTCACTCCCATTAAAAATACATTTATCTGCTAACACCTGATACAGTCTCAGACTTAGTACAGACTGTGGTGGAGTTCTACAAGATGTGTAGATGTGTGGCTGTGTATCAGATGCTTCAAATACATTTTCTATTTTGTGTGTTGATGCTGTCAAGAAAATCATTATGTCTCTCGGGGTCCAGACTTATTCAGCTACACACTGGGTATTTATTATCTAAACTTTTGTTCTGTTTGAAATCCTCTTTTAACCCTTTTCGTCTTTTGTTTCCTATTTCCTCTAGTTTATTGGGGATGGGATTAACAATTCTCTTACATATAGAAAGGGCCAGATTACGAATGGAGGACAAAATTGTGCTTTTGCAAGCTCGATATTTATGCTCCACTCGTAATATCAGCACACGCAATTGTGTGCTGGTATCTGAAGTGGCCTGCAATGTGAATGCAAGCTTGCGTTCGCTTTGCATGGAAGCTTTGAGCTCAATAGAGTGCGCTTCCAAAGGTTACAATGGGAGTCTCGGTCTCATGCCGTGAGGTACGGGATGAGAACTAGCGCAGTGAAGGGGGTAAGTCGAGCAGTGATGGGCAGCATATATAAATATATATATATATATAAACATATTAACATATAACTATATATGTATATATGCATATACATATATATTTTTAGCAAACACACAATCCCCATAGACCGCAATGTAAAGGCATTTTTCAGTGTCCCACACCCGCTACGTTTAACCCCTAAAAACTGCATAGTGCAGTTTTTATTTTTAAACTTAAAAATGCTCCTTTTTAAAATTAATAATAACTACACTATGCATTTTTTTAGGGTGCAATTGGGGGACATTTAAAAAATTAAACAGAGGTCTTACCACTAATTGCTACCACAAGCTCAAGGTAGCAATAAACAGCCAGTTGTAATAGCTAGTTATTTATAGTAATCATAGTACATCAAGACTATTGGGCCGATTTATACGCTATCGCTGTAGCGTATCATGTCCGCCAGACATTGCTGAATGCCGACAGTATACGCCGTTGGCATTTAATATTGCACAAGCAGTTCTAGTGAACTGCTTGTGAAATGCCGCCCACTGCAGATTTGCGGCCAATCGCCTAATAGCAGGGGGTGTCAATCAACCCGATTGTATGTGATCGGGCGGATTGATGTCCGCCGCCTCAGAGGCCGTGGACGAGTCAAGGAGCAGCGGTCTTAAGACTACTGCTTCTTAACTCCTGTTTCCAGCGATCCTGAATGCTCATGCGGAAACATGGGTATTCAGGGCCATTTGGCCCTTATGCCTTTTAATGTACTGTAAAAACATTGAATTAAGTACACAGTACATAGTAGATGAAGTTGAAAAAAAGACAGAAGTCCATTGAGTTCAACCTTTACAAATCGAATATACTTAGTTGAGCTTAAATTAATCCTATTAAAAAAAGGTGACCCATTTAATGCAAGCAATCATATCCCTAAATTCTGTTTCTAGCCAGAAGTGTATATAAACCATTTTTAAATATTTCTAAGGTATTGGCATTTACTACCTCCTATTGATCTTACAGTGAAAAACTTTTACATTGCAGGAGATTATATCTCCTTTCCTCCAGCCTTAAATTGTGACCTCTTGTCACAATCAAATTTCTTTGAATAAACAGAGCTTCTGCTATCTCTGTATATGGGCCTTGAATATATTAATGTAAAGTAATCATGTCACCTCTCAAGCACCTTTTTTCTAGAGAAAAAATCCAAGTATATCACATCAACTGATTCCCCTTTATATTTTACTTCCTTCCTTGTAGAATCTAATTAGATTAGTTTGGCATGATCTATTTCTCATAAAACCATGCTGATTTGAACTCATAATCTTGTTTACATGAAGATAGGCATCAATATAATTCCTTATAATCCCTTCAAGTATCTTCCCCACTATTGATCAGACTAACTGGTCTATAGCTTCCTGGATCAGCCCTGCTTCCCTTTTTAAAGAGTGGCACCACATCAGTTTTACACCAGTCGTGGGGTACTATGCCTGATGATATTAAAAAAATAAGAGTAGAGGTTTGTCTAAATTACTGTAGAAGCCTTGAGTGTATTCCATCTGGGCATGGAGTTTTATTTACCTTAATATTATCCAGTTTTTTTTTCCTGATATCCTCTAGAGGCAACCCAGTTAATGGAATGGGATTGTATGTTCTAGTTTTTTTTTAAAGTATCTTCTCTTGTGTATACTGAAGAAAAGAACGGGTTTAGTACCTTAGCCTTCTCCCTGTCACTGTTAATCATGCTACCCTTCACACATTTTAATGTACCTATATTGTCCTTCTTAGATTTTTTTTACATTTATGTACTTAAAAAAACCTTTTAGGGTTTGACTTAAAATCCTCTGAAATTAATCTTTCATTTTAAAATTTTGGCTAATTTAATTGCTTTTTTGCATGCTTTGTTACATTCTTTATATTTTTGGTGTGTTGAGTCTGTACATTTTTTCCTAATTTCTCTTAACACATTTTTATTTAGCCACATTGGCTTGGATTTATTTCTTTTACTTTTATAACCATGTGGTATGTGTTGATATGTATATTTATTTAACAAAGTTTTAAATGTTATCCATTTATTCTCTGTATTTTTATCAGAGAATACTATGTCACAATTTATGTTATTTAATGATTTCCTTAAATCATTGAATTTTGCTTTCTTAAAATTAAAAGTCTCAGTTGAACCTTTAAGACACTGCTTATGGAAAGTGATTTCAAATGTGTACATGTTATGATCACTGTTACCCAAATGTTCTTTGAATTCTGTTTTACATTATATCTGTATCATTTGATAGCACTAAATCCAATCTAGGTTTGTTCCTAGTTGGCTCCTATATTAATTGTGACAAGAAGTAATGAGAACATTTAAAAAGCTATCTCCCGGACTTCCGGTGGGTGGTGCTTTAAGATGGCCGCAAGTTTGAGCGGCTCTGCTTAAACCTTTATTTTTTTTTCTCTGAATCTGACTAAATCTTTCACCATCCTGCTATCCCTTAGCAGTCTAAGCTGTTCGGGAACTTCAAAGGATCAAGTTTGACACCTCTTGGCCCCCGAGAAGTCAGAAGTTGACAAGTATAGAGAGAGAGGCTCTAGGGACAACATTACATGCTGGCGGGAAAGGGGCCAAGAATGTATACTTTTTTCACTGAAAAGGACACTCGATCTCAAGACATGATGTCTTCCATACAGAAAATGCTGTTGCCGGCTTTGGATAAGTTAGAACTGACACTGCAAAAGTTGCTAACAGATATCCAACTCGAGAATGTTTTGCATCCCCCCTCAAACTGGCGCCAAACCTCAGCAGAACCACTTTATGAGAAAGTCTCCATGATTCCAGAGGTGTATCTACCTGATCTGGCTGAGGGATCGCAGGGGCGGCAGAAGCGGGCACAGCTACCCGCTAGGACTTTATTTGCCACCGGCTCACCGGACTACTGCTCGAAATCACAAAAGAGTGAACAAGTTTCTATCATAGACGCAGGAGTCAGGCAGTCGGGCACTACACTTACACAGCCGCATGCTCCGGGAACTTGCTCCCCCCCAACTGTTGATGAGAAGCGCAAATCCTTACTCTGCTTACCAGCTACACGGCAGTGTGCAGCTCCGGGAACCAATATCAATAGCAGTGCATCTGTCTCTTATATTTAGATCAGTACTGCTCACAGACGCTGACAGCCCTACTCCCCAGGTCTATACAAGGTACATCCGCAGGTCAATGGGCATCGGTTGAACAGCTGATTAAAGGTACTGCGGGTCAATTCATCCATCTGCATTCTCATAGGGGATGACCTGCTAAAGTTCAACACTCTGTAAATAGGACTGCTGGCTTAAACGCCATGATATGTGCCTCCATGGAAATATTGATCGGACTCTGCAGACGTTACAGATATTACTGTTCCCACAAACTCCAGGTTTAACTGTATTCATTCAGTCAGCTTATACACATGTGGGACAGTATTAAATCTTAGGACTCCCTAATGTTAAGTAGTGGAGGCGGAACTCCCACTTCAGTATTCATGCAAGTATATTAAAAGTCTCACAATACGCACATCTTTCTATTTTCTCACTCAGATGGTTGCTGTGTATGTGCACCAGGGAATTATTCAATGATGTTCAATGCCCCTTATTTGCCTTGGCCCATGTATACAGTCTAAATATGGCTACTATCGCAAAATAGGATTATACGAGTTTAAAGTGGGTGTGCAGTTAAATTACAACACAATGTGTCATTAATACCTTCAATTGGCAGACAAATGTACTCTATGAATATTTGTCAAGGAAATGTTTGGCGTGTCTTATTGTTTTCTGTCTCTGTGCTTACTACCCCTTAGGTTAAATACTCACTAACACCTCCCCAGAATAAGTGACTTTAGAATATATCCTGTAATCTGCATGTATTTGGGTATGCTCTGTACCTTGGCGTGTTCAACTCTGGGGGGGTACTTCTTTCAAATTCACTACTGTGCTCCCATGATAATTTCATATAACTCGCGCCTAAATATCTTACCTGCTTGATTGTACTCATCCAGATATTTAACCTTATACAGCGACTAGGCATAGTACATAATCTCTACATTTAAACTATGACGTCATCCGCTCAGTTAACAGGGCCAGAGCCTTTTGTTTCGCTTTGCTTTGTTTTGATTTTGTTTTGTTTGTTTGTTTGTTTATTGTTGTTTAGTTTAGTTATGTTACAAAAAAAGGAAAATCCCCAGCTCTGTGTACAAATATTTCTCAAATGAAAGTTACTGAACTCTTAGTGTCATATAAGGAAAGCGTACTAACAGGAGTTATATTTTGTTTAGATCTACTAAAATGTGCCAGATTTTCCCCTTTCCTCTCAATGTATGATACTAAGCCCCGCATGGCGCAATTACATGTATTAAAATTATTGAACTCTTAGTAACGTATAAAGAAAGCGTATCAACAGGATTCATCTTTATGTCTTCACCAGATTTTCTTCTTTCCACTCAATGTATGATACCAAGCCCTGCGTGGCGCAATTACATGTATTGTCTGGTGATCTTGTATACAGTGTTGGATATAAATAAAAAAAAAAATAAAAAAAAAAAGCTATCTCCCTTAGCTGAATGACTAGTTTCATTTGCCCAGTTTATGTCAGGGTAGTTAAAATCTTCCATAATTGCAGCACTGTTATTATTAGCAGCCTTTCCTATTTGCATTAGTAGTTGAGTTTCCTCTATGTCACTTATGTTGGCGGCAAGGCCGGATTGGCCTGCCGGGATGCCGGGACTTTTCCCGGTGGGCCACTGCAGTGCAGGGCCACATTATTTGGGAACAAGGTTTATGGGCACAGCGCATCTTACAATTTTGCTCAGTTCCTGGCATACAAGTTTAGTGGCTGCAGGTAGGAGTGCAGATCCGGGGCCGCATCTGCAGCACTGCCTGTATGAGGGAAGTAACTCTGAGCAGACTGAAAAGAGGGAGCCAGGCCATGTAGCAGCATAATCTATTTTTTTAAAAAAACTTTTTTTATTTTTCTAGTAATCCTAATTGAATGTTGTATTAATAAAGTGTGTGTGACTGTGTGGTGTCTAGAGCGCCCTCCCCAACCCATGCTGCCTGTCTCCCCCCTGTCTATGGTGCCTACAAAGATCCCACTCTCTATGGTGTCTGTAGCCCTCCCCTGTGGTGCATGGATCCCCCTCTTTATGGTGCCTGCAGCCCTCCACCAGTAAGCCTCTATTCTCCAAGCACACTGATCTCCTCATCCATGATCAGACAGGAAGTGGGAGGAGCTGAGGCAGAGAGAGGGAAACGGGTACAGGAATTGAGAACTGGTGAAGAAATGGTGAGCACTGAAAATCCCACACTCACTATGTAAGGAGTGTGTTAGGGAGAAGCAAGTAGATAGCCAGCTGGTGGGTGCAGAGATTCATATGGATCCATATAAGAGTTAACTGGCAGCAAACAAAGCTGATGCTGAATTTTTACTTCAGAAAAAATGGTGTTTGCTTTCTTTTTTTGTTGCCTTCAGTAAACTGGTCCATCAAAGATATTTTATAAATGGTGTGGCAGACAATTGTGGGAGAGGAGTGCAGATTCAGGGGACACACAGCACATGCATACATGTGGCACTAAAATGCTGGTCTAATACTTCTTAGTGTAGCACTTCCCTAGTTATCTCACACAACTATACCACAATGCAGTGCTGCATGCATACAGCTTCTCTTGTGTCCAGGAATAGATGCAGAGAGGTGGCTGTGGGAGGGTTAATAAACACATATGGGTGAAGGCTGGGTGTATCATTGCATAAAATCCAGGCTACATACATACAGTTCCACATGTAGTCAGGCTGATTACCCTGCCAACTATTGAAGAGACCTCCTCTCCATTTTTGTTGTTACCTGGGAAGCTGCACCACTATTGAATGTTATGTAGGAGCTCCACATAGTCACTTAGTAGTAAGTTATATTGACAAGATATCTCCAGAGCTGTTTGAGTACATAATGCCACAGCAGTGCTATATATATATATAGTAAGGTATGCTATTGATATATATATATATATATATATATATATGCAGCCAAAAGAAAATGCACTCTCAGGACTTTCATAAACAGGTTACTTTTATTTCTGTAACGTTTTCGGAGGTCTTGCCTCCTTCATCAGCATAAATAAAGTGAAAACAAACAAACTCTTAAATAGTGACATACTCACTCAAAATCATTTCAAACCACTACCTGTGCTGGCGCCAAAATTACCGGTGTTGGAACGCATAATGCGTTCCAAATGTGCTAAGTGGCGGAAGTAGTGCGCCAAACTACTTCCGGTTGTCAAAATTCTATAGCCGTAAATAATCGGCTTTCTCTATGTGAATGCCATAATTATAAAACCATTGTGGCATATTATCTAAACGCATAAAGCAAAATCTTAGCGTGCAAACGATTGTGCTAATACTTTGAATAGTGATAGTAAATGTGACACCCGCTTGTTGCCATGACAACTTAAACAATGCTGGAGTGTAATCCTGTACAGGGACAGACTAACAGTAACTATGTTTCTGAATACACCAAAGTGTGTTAAAACAGGCATGATGTTTGGCTACAATGTGAGTGTTTGAAGATGGTGTATATATTGATAAAAGAGGATAAACAAATCTAATTATTAGGCACGCCAGCTGATATATTGTGCTATATATATATGTGTAGTGTTACCTTATGTTGAAGATATTGAGTCAATATGTCCAATATTCATAGAGGAATCTCATATGGAGATATGTACCTCCGATATATAGCCTTCAAATTCTACATAACTAAAATATTAACGATTATCGTTTATCTGCGATCTTCCCATTAGTATGAGCTGTTAACATGCATATTATTCCTATCCTCTGTCAAAAACCCTTTATGTATTTTTGAAATTTATACCGCTCACCTAGTTCCTATTCAGTGATGGGGTTATATATTAACACCATATTAATTCTCGTTATAAGAGCTACGTGGGTCATATATGTATATTCCACTGCTATCTTGTGGCTAACAATGCCCTCATATGCTCCCTATTTAAACACTCCAAAGCGTTTAGGCACAAACGTACAAAAGATGAATAAACTTAAACTTAAAAAATAAACTTAAAAAATAATAAATAAAAGCAATTGATGTGACGGTCTTTCCATTAATTTAAACACTATCCCATTCGGGATGGATTTAGCTCTAATAGTCCTTGATTTTCGTATATGCAGAATAAAGGACGTTGAGTCATTCACTTCTGTATTTATGTATAATGTGATCCACTCTGTGTTTATTTCTGTGCGTTCTTCGTTGTCTTCTATTGCCCCCTGGACCTCTAGGTTAATATTGCCTTTAGGATTGAATGCTTAGTATGCATCATATTCTCCTGGTTATTGTGCCATCAAATTATTTTCCATGTTGTTGTTTTCTTCTTCCTGGGATGCTTAAGGATCTAGTGTCAAGTTTTGGCTATGTGTACTGCTATGTGTGAAAAAACTGGTAACTCCAAGGCACCACTATCCGACTTCCACACAGGTATTAGAAATACCAAAGACTCCTACCCCTGGTGCTGTGTGCCAACATGGTTTAGGAGCACCCCTAGAACGAGGCACGCCGACCATACGGCGCACAGAGTCATAATAGTCTAGGTGCCGTACCCTGCGCTTGTATCACATTATATAGCTGTATTACACCAAAGCCTTGAAGTCAGGGGTGGTGTTGAGCCCCCCTGGATAAATGGTACCCAGTCGGTACATCCATTGTGCCTCCCGTTGCAGAAGTATTTTACCTCTGTCTCCCCCTCTATCTAATGGGGGTACATGATCAATGAGTGTGTATCTTATTGATGCCACCGAGTGTCTGTACTCTGCACAGTGTCTCGCTACCGGTTGTTCTGATTCCCCGGATTTGTGAGCCGACCTTATGACATGCCGATGATTGGCCATCCTTTCTCTCAGGGTACCTGTCGTTTTACCGACATAGTGCCAAGAGCATGGGCATACCAATAAGTAGATAACAAACGTGGTCGTACAGGTAATCGAATGTCGTATGTGGAACTGCTTGTTGGTATGGGGATGGTTAAATATTCTGGTACTTATAAGTCCATTACAGGTAGTGCATCCTAAGCATCGATAAGATCCTCTGATGTTGGTATGTGTCCTGGGATTATAGCTTGCCTTTGAGTCAGTTTTGACTAATAAGTCTCGCAGATTTGTGCCCCTCCTGTAACCGACCATAGGCGTAAGATGTTTGCTAAATTGTAATTTTGGATCAGTGGAAATGATAGGCCAATGTGTCCTTAAAGAGAGTCCAGCATTTCTGGTACTAGGAGAAAATGTAGTTGCCAGTATAATTCTGTCATCCCTGGTTTGTCTAGGTTCTTGGGCCAATAGTTGTGCTTGTGTTATTTGTGACACTTCCTTCATCATCTGGCTGATTTGTTGGGTCTTATATCCCCTCTCTTCAAATTTTGCACCCATTTCAGACAACTGGGTGGCTCCTAATATAGGATCCGAATTGTTTCTAACTGTTCTGATAAGCTGCGATTTCAATATACCCTTTAGTAATGCTGGGGGGTGACAGCTATCTGACCTCAATAGGGAGTTCCTATCCGTAGGTTTACTGAATAGTGTGCATCCTAGTCCCTGTGTGGTTTTATATACTTTGAGGTCAAGAAAGTTAATAGACTCTGTGTCACTCAACATTTTGAATCTAACAGTGGTCTGTGTATTGTTGATCGTTTCAAACCACTCATGGAGGTCATCCATGCCCCCTCTCCAAATCAAAAAGATATCGTCAATATACCTACGGTAGAAAATGATGGATGAATCACATTTTCCCCATAGGTATATGTTCTCAAAATGTGACATGAAGATGTTAGCATAGGAGGGGGCCATGGATGACCCCATGGCCGTACCCGCTATCTGAAGAAAGAATTTGTTTTCGAATCTGAAATAATTCTTGTGTAAACAAAATTCAATGAGAGATAGTAAGTATTCAATGGGGGGTCCCTCATAGAGGGGATTATTCGTGAGGTGTGCCCTAACTGCTTCTAATCCCTCCCCGTGGGGAATGATAGTGTACAGGCTGTTCACGTCCATGGTGACCAAAATGTCACCAGTCTGGACGTGAACAGCCCCCAACAGTCTAATAAATTCGCTGGTATCCAGCAAAAAGGATCGTGTTCCTCTGACAACCGGCTGTAGCAGCAGGTCAATGTACTGTGACACCGGTTGGCATAAGGAATCTACTGCCGACACGATAGGACGACCCGGAGGTGCCTTTGCATCCTTATGCACCTTTGGTATTGTGTATAATATGGGTATCCTTGGATGTGGTGTGATGCAATATTTTTTGATGTGTTCAGAGATGAAACCCTGTTCGCAACCCATCTGAATTAAATCATCCAATTGTTTTTTGTATGTATCTGTTGGATCACCCTTCAGAGCCATGTATGTAGATGTATCTGAGAGTTGATGTACGATATCACTTTTGTAGTAATCATAGTTCAAAAGGACTATGGCCCCTCCCTTATCCGCTGGTCTAATGGTAAGGGAGGTGTCATCCTGGAGTGTTTTAATAGCTTCTCTTTCTATTTGTGTTAGATTATGTTTCCATATAGAATGCTCTCTGTCCTTATCTAGGTCTTGAGAGACCATACGAATAAAGGTCTTGGTGCTGGCGCTATAATTGGTAGGCTCAAATGAGCTTGGTATATGACATTGGCGTTCAATTGCGGTTTTGGTGTTATCTGATATAGTGTTCTTAGCACATTTGGAACGCATTATGCGTTCCAACACCGGTAATTTTGGCGCCAGCACAGGTAGTGGTTTGAAATGATTTTGAGTGAGTATGTCACTATTTAAGAGTTTGTTTGTTTTCACTTTATTTATGCTGATGAAGGAGGCAAGACCTCCGAAAACGTTACAGAAATAAAAGTAACCTGTTTATGAAAGTCCTGAGAGTGCATTTTCTTTTGGCTGCATATCTTCTACAAATTTGCACCCAGGCATTTTTCCTTTGTGGGCGAGTTTTGGTGTTTTGGATACCTATACACACGACCAGGCGTGCCCCTCCTGAATTAACCTCATCATTTCTACCACTTGATAAACGGAACTTTCTTACTGTGATTTGGCTCTAAATATACAAGATTGGACACATCTTTTTCATAAAGGTTCAGTGTGATTGCTGTGGAATTTGTTTTATAGGCTCCTTTATTTTCCGGAACTAACCATGTCATCACAAGGTGAGAACCAACAAGATCCTATTGCCATTTATGTGGAAACGGTTGAAGATCCGGCAATACAAGCCAAAGCAGCACAAACAGGGACGGTTTCCTACACCGAGGATGATGCTAACCGCATATTGTTTGCACCCATATCCAGAACGACTGGTGAGACTCCTATTAACTTATATTTTGCATTGTTAAAATTGAAAAAACGTGAGATAGATTTATCGTTACATGGGAGCTATCTCTCAGACTACCACAGAAATGGGCAAATTCCAAGGGGGTTTAGGGTACACAATATTCCCACCATAGGCAGAGACAACCCTGAATTCAGAAAGAAGTGGTGCTACATTCTAAACAAATGTTCTTTTGATTTAATATTGTTGGTCATTGAAGAAGTCACTTCTATCTTAACTAAGGTTAAAATTGAAATTCAGCAGTTTGAAACAACACATAACCCAATTCTTGCTAATGATCAACAAGAAAACTGGTTATCCAAAATCAAAACTCAAATTGATAAATACAAAAATGATTTAATTACATTTAAAAATAGGAAACTGGATACCGTTAAGTTAGATTACTCCCAGGGCAAGGTATATAAATGGCTCACAGGCACTAGAGAGATACAGCCCAGGAGAAGACAGCGAGATAGGCGTGTACGCTTTGACACAGTGGATACAAGTGGAGCTGAGTCCACCGATAATGAGAGAGCCCCTAGTGCAAGGCCATATACCCCACCGGGTACAGGTGACAATTTTGACCATTACAATGCACAGTCAACACCAAGACATTTTTTAGGGGTTACAACACGCTCACAGAGAGCAGACATACGAGACCCCACATCAGGCGGGCGGGCACCAAGACACAGACCACCAAGAAGGGGGAGGCGAGGGATGCAATAATTAATTTAAGCTCTCATGTTCTGACAAATGGTGAAATACAACTTCTTAATAAGGGACTATCATTTGTTCCCAGCACAACAATCAATGAGTATGAACAGAAAGTTGATATTCACAAATTTTGCAGAACCTTAAAGCTTAAGGAGTTTTTCCAAAACACTATATCAGATAACACCAAAACCGCAATTGAACGCCAATGTCATATACCAAGCTCATTTGAGCCTACCAATTATAGCGCCAGCACCAAGACCTTTATTCGTATGGTCTCTCAAGACCTAGATAAGGACAGAGAGCATTCTATATGGAAACATAATCTAACACAAATAGAAAGAGAAGCTATTAAAACACTCCAGGATGACACCTCCCTTACCATTAGACCAGCGGATAAGGGAGGGGCCATAGTCCTTTTGAACTATGATTACTACAAAAGTGATATCGTACATCAACTCTCAGATACATCTACATACATGGCTCTGAAGGGTGATCCAACAGATACATACAAAAAACAATTGGATGATTTAATTCAGATGGGTTGCGAACAGGGTTTCATCTCTGAACACATCAAAAAATATTGCATCACACCACATCCAAGGATACCCATATTATACACAATACCAAAGGTGCATAAGGATGCAAAGGCACCTCCGGGTCGTCCTATCGTGTCGGCAGTAGATTCCTTATGCCAACCGGTGTCACAGTACATTGACCTGCTGCTACAGCCGGTTGTCAGAGGAACACGATCCTTTTTGCTGGATACCAGCGAATTTATTAGACTGTTGGGGGCTGTTCACGTCCAGACTGGTGACATTTTGGTCACCATGGACGTGAACAGCCTGTACACTATCATTCCCCACGGGGAGGGATTAGAAGCAGTTAGGGCACACCTCACGAATAATCCCCTCTATGAGGGACCCCCCATTGAATACTTACTATCTCTCATTGAATTTTGTTTACACAAGAATTATTTCAGATTCGAAAACAAATTCTTTCTTCAGATAGCGGGTACGGCCATGGGGTCATCCATGGCCCCCTCCTATGCTAACATCTTCATGTCACATTTTGAGAACATATACCTATGGGGAAAATGTGATTCATCCATCATTTTCTACCGTAGGTATATTGACGATATCTTTTTTATTTGGAGAGGGGGCATGGATGACCTCCATGAGTGGTTTGAAACGATCAACAATACACAGACCACTGTTAGATTCAAAATGTTGAGTGACACAGAGTCTATTAACTTTCTTGACCTCAAAGTATATAAAACCACACAGGGACTAGGATGCACACTATTCAGTAAACCTACGGATAGGAACTCCCTATTGAGGTCAGATAGCTGTCACCCCCCAGCATTACTAAAGGGTATATTGAAATTGCAGCTTATCAGAACAGTTAGAAACAATTCGGATCCTATATTAGGAGCCACCCAGTTGTCTGAAATGGGTGCAAAATTTGAAGAGAGGGGATATAAGACCCAACAAATCAGCCAGATGATGAAGGAAGTGTCACAAATAACACAAGCACAACTATTGGCCCAAGAACCTAGACAAACCAGGGATGAAAGAATTATACTGGCAACTACATTTTCTCCTAGTACCAGAAATGCTGGACTCTCTTTAAGGACACATTGGCCTATCATTTCCACTGATCCAAAATTACAATTTAGCAAACATCTTACGCCTATGGTCGGTTACAGGAGGGGCACAAATCTGCGAGACTTATTAGTCAAAACTGACTCAAAGGCAAGCTATAATCCCAGGACACATACCAACATCAGAGGATCTTATCGATGCTTAGGATGCACTACCTGTAATGGACTTATAAGTACCAGAATATTTAACCATCCCCATACCAACAAGCAGTTCCACATACGACATTCGATTACCTGTACGACCACGTTTGTTATCTACTTATTGGTATGCCCATGCTCTTGGCACTATGTCGGTAAAACGACAGGTACCCTGAGAGAAAGGATGGCCAATCATCGGCATGCCATAAGGTCGGCTCACAAATCCGGGGAATCAGAACAACCGGTAGCGAGACACTGTGCAGAGTACAGACACTCGGTGGCATCAATAAGATACACACTCATTGATCATGTACCCCCATTAGATAGAGGGGGAGACAGAGGTAAAATACTTCTGCAACGGGAGGCACAATGGATGTACCGACTGGGTACCATTTATCCAGGGGGGCTCAACACCACCCCTGACTTCAAGGCTTTGGTGTAATACAGCTATATAATGTGATACAAGCGCAGGGTACGGCACCTAGACTATTATGACTCTGTGCGCCGTATGGTCGGCGTGCCTCGTTCTAGGGGTGCTCCTAAACCATGTTGGCACACAGCACCAGGGGTAGGAGTCTTTGGTATTTCTAATACCTGTGTGGAAGTCGGATAGTGGTGCCTTGGAGTTACCAGTTTTTTCACACATAGCAGTACACATAGCCAAAACTGGACACTAGATCCTTAAGCATCCCAGGAAGAAGAAAACAACAACATGGAAAATAATTTGATGGCACAATAACCAGGAGAATATGATGCATACTAAGCATTCAATCCTAAAGGCAATATTAACCTAGAGGTCCAGTGGGCAATAGAAGACAACGAAGAACGCACAGAAATAAACACAGAGTGGATCACATTATACATAAATACAGAAGTGAATGACTCAACGTCCTTTATTCTGCATATACGAAAATCAAGGACTATTAGAGCTAAATCCATCCCGAATGGGATAGTGTTTAAATTAATGGAAAGACCGTCACATCAATTGCTTTTATTTATTATTTTTTAAGTTTATTTTTTAAGTTTAAGTTTATTCATCTTTTGTACGTTTGTGCCTAAACGCTTTGGAGTGTTTAAATAGGGAGCATATGAGGGCATTGTTAGCCACAAGATAGCAGTGGAATATACATATATGACCCACGTAGCTCTTATAACGAGAATTAATATGGTGTTAATATATAACCCCATCACTGAATAGGAACTAGGTGAGCGGTATAAATTTCAAAAATACATAAAGGGTTTTTGACAGAGGATAGGAATAATATGCATGTTAACAGCTCATACTAATGGGAAGATCGCAGATAAACGATAATCGTTAATATTTTAGTTATGTAGAATTTGAAGGCTATATATCGGAGGTACATATCTCCATATGAGATTCCTCTATGAATATTGGACATATTGACTCAATATCTTCAACATAAGGTAACACTACACATATATATATAGCACAATATATCAGCTGGCGTGCCTAATAATTAGATTTGTTTATCCTCTTTTATCAATATATACACCATCTTCAAACACTCACATTGTAGCCAAACATCATGCCTGTTTTAACACACTTTGGTGTATTCAGAAACATAGTTACTGTTAGTCTGTCCCTGTACAGGATTACACTCCAGCATTGTTTAAGTTGTCATGGCAACAAGCGGCTGTCACATTTACTATCACTATTCAAAGTATTAGCACAATCGTTTGCACGCTAAGAGTTTGCTTTATGCGTTTAGATAATATGCCACAATGGTTTTATAATTATGGCATTCACATAGAGAAAGCCGATTATTTACGGCTATAGAATTTTGACAACCGGAAGTAGTTTGGCGCACTACTTCCGCCACTTAGCACATTTGGAACGCATTATGCGTTCCAACACCGGTAATTTTGGCGCCAGCATAGGTAGTGGTTTGAAATGATTTTGAGTGAGTATGTCACTATTTAAGAGTTTGTTTGTTTTCACTTTATTTATGCTGATGAAGGAGGCAAGACCTCCGAAAACGTTACAGAAATAAAAGTAACCTGTTTATGAAAGTCCTGAGAGTGCATTTTCTTTTGGCTGCATATCTTCTACAAATTTGCACCCAGGCATTTTTCCTTTGTGGGCGAGTTTTGGTGTTTTGGATACCTATATATATATATATATATATATATATATATATATATATATATATATATATATACATATATATATATATATATACAGTATATACTGTATATATATTACTAATGTTTGCATATATAGGTACATTATTGCCATATAGCACTGGGGCAAGTGTTCACAAAAAAAAAACAACTAAAAAAAACTAAAGGAACATGAAACCCAACATTTTTCTTTCATGATTTAGATAGAGAATGCAATTTTAAACAACTTTCCAATAATATCCTATTATCTTATTTGCTGTATTATTTTGTTATCCTTTGTTAAAGAAGCAGCAGTGTACTACTGGGAACTAGTTGAATCCCTTAGGTCAGTCAATAATATAACTTATATATGTACAGCCACCAATCAGCAGCTCCTGTGTCTATCTAGGTATCTTTTTCAATAAAGGATATCAACAGAACAAAACTATTATATAATAGAAGTAAATTGGACAGTTATTTTAAACGACAAACATGCTCTGTCTGAATCATGAAAGGAAAATGTTCCTTTAACATGCTTACATTGAGCAAAATTTTTAGTTATTTATTTTTGTTGTTGCTAAGTACTGCAGTTGTTTATATATTAGACATTTAAGGCTGATTTTATATATTGAATTCATGTGAATGTGTATATATATACACACACACACACATGCATATACACACACATCTCTACTAGTTTCTACCTAGCTTAAAATGCTCAGGGTAGGACTAGGCTCTACTGAAAACACTAAGGCTATTAACTTTTATTTACTTTATAACTTGTAAATGTATTAAGTTGTTTATACACTAAACTAAATTTTATATTTATGAGTTGCTACTTGCAAGATTCATTAGCATAATGTCCCTAAGCTGCAAAATGGCTCTTCATTACATGATTTTTGTCTCAGTGTATGCTATGCATATAGGACAATATAAATCAGGGAAATGAGATTAGGTTGCAGGCACAGAACATTAGACACGTATTTATGTGTGTGTGCTGTATGCTATGCCTAGTATGTGCACATATATGTAGTATGCTGTGCGGTTTTGTAGGGTGTGTGTTGCTATGTGTGTGCTTTGTAGTGTGTGTTAAAATGTGCGTACATATACGTGTGTATGCTGTGTAATGTGTGTGTATGCTGTAGATAGTGTATTGTGTGTGTGTGTGTGCACATGTACGCGTGTGTATGCTGTGTATGTATATGTGTGTGTTGTGTAGTGTGTGTACTGTGTATGTAATGTTTTCAATTACTTAAAGCAGGACTAAATCTAGCTCGCAGGGGAGCCTAGAATTTTTTTTCTGCTCCTGTGTGTGCATATCAAGTTACAATACCATACAGAATATTTTGCAATAAATTTGGCAAAGATCTCTCTGAGTATCTGAAAAAAAAGAATTGTTGCTCTAGATAAAGATGGCCTAGGCTATAAGAAGATTGGCAAGACCCTGAAACTGAGCTGCAGCACAGTGGGCAAAACCATACAGCGGTTTCACAGGACAGGTTCCACTCAGAACAGGCCTCGTCATGTTCGACCAAAGAAGTTGAGTGCACGTGCTCAGTGTCATATCCAGAGGTTGTCTTTGGAAAATATACGTATGAGTGATGCCAGCATTGCTGCAGAGGTTGAAGGTGTGGGGGGTCAGCCTGTCAGTGCTCAGCCCATACGCCGCACATTGCATCAAATTGGTCTGCATGGCTGTCATCTCAGAAGAAAGCCTCTTTTAAAGATGATGCACAAGAAAGCCCAAAAACAGTTTGCTGAAGACAAGCATACTAAGGACATGGATTACTGGAATCATGTCCTGTGGTCCACAGAGACCAAAATAAACTTATTTGGTTCAGATGGTGTCAAGCGTGTGTGGCGGCAACCAGGTGAGGAGTAAAAAAACAAGTGTGTCTTGCCTACAGTCAAGCATGGTGGTGGGAGTGTCATGGTCTGGGCCTGCATGAGTGCTGCCGGCACTGGGGAGCTACAGTTCATTGAGGGAATCATGAATGCAACATGTACTGTGACATACTGAAGCAGAGCATGATCCCCTCCCTTCAGAGACTGGGCCGCAGGGCAGTATTCCAACATGATAACGACCCCAACCACACCTCCAAGCCGACCACTGCCTTGCTAAAGAAGCTGAAGGTAAAGGTGATGGACTGGCCAAGCATGTCTCCAGACCTAAACCCTATTGAGCATCTGTGGGGCATCCTCAAACGGAATGTGGGGGAGTGCAAGTCCTCTAACGCCCACCAGCTATGTGATGTTATCATGGAGGAATGGAAGAGGACTCCAGTGGCAACCTGTGAAGCTCTGGTAAACTCCATGTCCAAGAGGGTTAAAGCAGTACTGGAAAATAATGGTGGCCACACAAAATATTGACATTTTGGGCTCAAATTGGACATTTCCACGTTTTTGCCAAAGGTTTAGACATTAATGGCTGTGTGTTGAGTTATTTTGAGGGTACAGCAAATTTACACTGTTATACAGGCTGTACACTCACTACTTTACATTGTAAAGTGTATTTTCTTCAGTGTTGTCACATGAAAAGATATAATAAAATATTTACAAAAATGTGAGGGGTGTACTCACTTTTGTGAGATACTGTATATTTGTATATATATATATATATATATATACACACACACACATATATTCTATGGTTCCTAGTAAAAAAAAATTAGGATTTATTCTTCCACTCCTTATGTCAACCCACAGGGTCTCTACATTATCAACTCAAATGATCATAAATATCTTCCCTTATTGTAGGTTTAAGGTCATGTTTAATATACATGCATATTCCTTCACCGCTTTCATTACTCCTGTCCCTCCTAAATAAAGTATAACTGCCCAGTCACATGAATCATCCCAAAAAGTTTCAGTTATACTGATATTATAGTCCTCTTCTGCAACTAAGAGCTCCAGCTCCCCCATCTTACCCATTAGGCTTCTTGCATTTGCTGTCATACATTTAATTGTCATGTGTTTCCTGCTGCTATTTGGTGTACTTTCCCCAAAACTTTCTAATTGACATTTCCTAAGTGTACCCTTCTGTCATCCGTTCCTTGAGATATTCTAGGTGTGACATATTCACAGACTGGTTATACTTGAACTGACCCCCCCTTTGCCTAGTTTAAAAGATTCTCTAAGCATGCTACCATCCTCTACCCCAACACACCTGCACCCATGTCATTCTGGTGCAATCCATCCTTACTAGACAAAGTGTACCCAAGCGAAAAGTCAACCCGTGCTCTAAAAAGTCAAACCCCTCATTTTTACACCATTTTATTAACCAGGAATTGACTGACCTTTGCTACTTCTGCCTTACTGGGTTAGCACATGGCACTGGTGATATATCCAAAAATATTACCTTGGAGGTCCTTGCTTTAAGCTTGCTACCTAACTCCCTTTTTTAGGACACTCCATCTCCCGCTGATCCCTTCATTAGTACCAATATACACCATGACTGTAGGATCAGACCCATATCCCTCTAACAATCTATTTATCTGATCTACAATATGCCTAACTCGAGCCCCTTGGAGAAAGCAAACTGTTCTATTTAAGGATTCTGGATGATAAATTACCTTATCAACCATCCTAATAATAGAGTCTCCTACAACCAACATCTGCAATAATAGAGTCTCCTACAACCAACATCTGCCTCAGGCCCAGACTCGTATGCCCCTCTTCCATGACTGAAGGACTGCTCACTATAGTATGCTCCGCTTCCATGACTGAAGGGCTGTTCACTATACTAGGCAGACATAAACTGACATTGCCACCCCTGAACGCATATCCCCAACATCTTCACTCAATCTGGCAAATCTTTTGGGGTGTACCAGCCCAGAACTGGCCTGTCTCTTCCGCTTACATTTACTTCCCCTTCTAACTGTTTCCCAGCTACTTTCCGGAGTCTCCCCATCTGAATACTCTCCATTCACACTGCTAGAGCCATGAACAACCTGCACAGTCATATCCATTTCAAGTGTCTGAATGTCATGCAGTATTGCAATTTGTTTCTCCAGAACTCTAATATGAGTTTTTAAAGAGACAATATGCTCACACTTGCCAGACATATGATCCCAGAAGTGGCTGCTCCAGAGATGCAAACATATGGCAAGCTGTACACTGAATCAGATTCTCACACATTCTTACTAAAAGGTTTAATTTAAAAATATAAAAGATTTATATTCAAACTTGGTTACTCCAATCCCTTGTTAGCTTTAGCTCCCTTGGATCACTAACTCTTTACTTAAACAGAGAAACTTACTTAACACAGAGAAACTAATGCAGCAAGCCCTCACAGAGAAAGGTTCATGTTAATGAACTAAATTTATAGTATAGGCCCACTCAGGTGAAACTAATCCCGCCCATAATTACACACACAAGAAGATAGGGAAAAATGTATAAGATAAAAGTAATCTTAAATAAAAACAGTTAAACATAAGTTTTAAACTGCTACCCTTACACAGCAAACAATTTAAAAACTCCCTTGGATCACTAACTCTTTGCTTAAACTTACTTTAACAGAGAAACTAATGCCGCAAGCCCCCACATTGAATTTTTAACTTTGTTACTTAGGTATAAGGTATATGATATTGCATAGTACCAGAAATATTTTGTAAACATTCCAACTGTTACGTTGATTATTCATATGGTTTTTTAATGACAGTATGAGAATTCCATTGTACATATGGATTAGCAGGTGCTTCCTACATATTCAGATGCATTTTGTCCACAGGGAAATTAAGTATATCCAGACAAATTCTATGTGTATATACATACAGTGTGTATGTTTTATTTTTCATGGAAAAAAAGAAAGCTTAAAAACATTTAGGGATGTAGGACACCAATGCTAAGCAAAGACACCAAAGCATGATGTCTTCATATGAAAAACTGTTGATACAATGCTTGACAAAGGCTACTTTTTTACATTCTAACTGTGTAAATCTGTCAGCACTCTCTGTGAACATGACAAAATATAGTATTTAAATTATAAAGCATGTGGTGTTGATTTAGTATTCAGAATACATGACAGTATGCTCAATACATTAATTTTATAGAATGGTTTGATGCCGAGTATCATGTCTGTGACTAGTTAATCCTAATAGTTATGGATTCAGTGTTTAATGGGTTTAAAACAAAAGTAAAAATCATTATTTGAGAAACGAATTTATAAACAAATACATTTTTAAAACAAATATATGGGGTTTTCATTAACTTTTTTTTTTAATAATACTTTTTATTAGTGGGAACAGATCAAAATGTAATTTTGTTAATTTCATTTTGTTTATTCTTTCGACGAAATGAGTTGTTATTAATTATGGAACATCTGGAAAAATCTATTGGAAATATCCTGGATCGTTTGTTGCCAGATAGACAAGAAAATCCATAATCCAGAAAGCAAACCCTCTATGGGTTTAGCATTTTTAAAATGCTCTATTTAGTTAATAAATTACTGTGACAACCACATTGTTTGAGGGCAAAGTAAGATTTAAACAACAAACTTATGTTAAGAATAAAAAAGGAGAAAAAAAATCCAATACAGACAGATACAGAGAAACCAATTAATTTAGGATTAGAATTATATTTACAGTTTGGCTTTGAAGTAGAGCTCCACTAAAGTATACAATAGCTCTAAATAACACAGCAATTATATTTTTGAGTAATACTTGTTATGCCATAGCTTTTGTTTACCACTCACCCTTTTTCTTTACAACATTTTTTTTCCAATTTGGATTCTGACCTTCCTTCAATAGCTTTTTCTTAGTGCAGATTTATTTTTTACAAGCCATGTTATATTTATTGGAAGGACAATTTGTTCACTATGGATTATTTGGATTATTTGGTTCTTGATGCACTAAATTACAGATAAATCCAACAACCAGAACATAAAAGTCAAACATTGATCCAAGTATTATCTCTTATTCATTTTGCTGTAATTTTTCAAATAATTTTTGCAATAGTTCTACAAAATGTGTAGCTAATTCAATATACAGTCAATGTACAAGAAGAGATCTTATAAAACAATTATACAGTGTACAATTTAATTATTTGCATACATGCAAGACAATATATTGAACACTACTATATACTATTCTGTCTTCAGGAACATGCTCTTAGTTTAGCAATTTAGACTTAGTTATTTTTAATTCTCAGATTATTTTTTTATATATATACTGCATGTTTTAAAAATCAGGTGTGCATTACCTGAGCATTCTATCATGTTACTATGTGAATACTATGCATTGTGTTGTAATAAGATTACCCTGTACAATTAGTTGGACCTTCCAAGCTCAGACACATAAAAAAAAATCCTTCTGCAATCAGTCCCAGTTCCTGCACAAGATCTTGAAATTCCTCTGGAGAAAATTTCACTCACTCATTCCCTACAAATTACTTCTGTTCTGCTTCAGATCTGCTTTCTATCAAACAAAATATAGCATTCCCTTTAAAAAAAAAAAAACACAGAAAATAATATATGCTCTTAAGATCATATTAAATATAACACAAACTAAAGTAGCTTTTATAAATCAAACTTTCACCCATTCATTAGGTCATTTACAGAATATTGTCTCACTTTTCACTATTATCTGACACACATATGCACTCCTTAATTCCTTTTACTAAGTCAACGACTTCCCTTCTTCCGCTGACTAGATGAGACTGTTCACTCCCTCAAAAACCTAGTCCCTATTTTAGACCTAACATTTACATTTTCAACTGTTAGTATCCATTTCTTCTGCTTTATCCATTCCTTTGTCTCACCAGTTAACACAATGTTTCTCCTCTCTGCATGTCAGACTAACCTTTGTTTAGTGTTTTGAAATTAAGACTTATTTAAAGATATTATACTCTTGATTATCTACAGTCTGGTTTCTGATAATTTCCTAAAAAGGTATCAAGCAATAACTCCACAACATAAGACCAAAATAATTCCCCTGTACTCTGCTAGACCCATCTGATTCCTGTGTTGTTTATCATACTCTTCCTCCATACTTGACAACTTCAGCAAATCATACCTTTTTTTTCTTTGTATTCTTCTTTTAGTCTACTTCACATTTATTGTTTTCATATAAAATACAGTTTGGCTTCAAATATCACTTTTTTATGCTGAAAGCACTAAGCTGTACATCTTTACCCATAAATGTACACCTGCAATCGAGATAAATATAGCTTAAAGGAACATGATGCCCAAATGTTGATGCACTTGAAACTGATGCAGCATAGCTGTAAAAGGCTGATTAGAAAATATCACCTGAACATCTCTATGTAAAAAAGGAAGATATTTTAGCTTAAATTTCTTAAGTATTCACACCCCACTGTAAAGAGACGTTAAGCAGCCAGTCAGGATGCTTGTCCCAGGACAAGCTAGGTAGTGTGCATCTGTCATGTGCAGGCACAGTAATGTTATTTTCCTATTCAGTTTAAGTAAGTTATATGAAAAAGATTTCAGTGAAATCTCATGAGATCACAGCAAAGGCAAAGCATTACCTCAGCAATTTTGAGGTAAAATATCTTCATTATTTTACATAGAGATGCTCGGGTGATATTTTCTGGTCCGCTTTTTACAGCTATGTTGCATCACTTTCATGTAATTTACCATATGAGTATTATGTCCCTTTAACCGCTTAATGACCGGACCATTTTTCAATTTTCTTACCCTTAATGACAATGGCTATTTTTACATTTCTGCAGTGTTTGTGTTTAGCTGTAATTTTCCTCTTACTCATTTACTGTACCCACACATATTATATACCGTTTTTCTCGCCATTAAATGGACTTTCTAAAGATACCATTATTTTCATCATGTCTTATAATTTACTAAAAAAAAAAAAAAAATGAGGAAAAAATGGAAAAAACCACACTTTTTCTAACTTTGACCCCCAAAATATGTTACACATCTACAATCACCAAAAAACACCCATGCTAAATAGTTTCTAAATTTTGTCCTGAGTTTAGAAATACCCAATGTTTACACATTCTTTGCTTTTTTTGCAAGTTATAGGGCAATAAGTACAAGTAGCACTTCGCTATTTCCAAACCACTTTTTTTCAAAATTTTCGCTAGTTACATTGGAACCCTGATATCTGTCAGGAATACCTGAATATCCCTTGACATGTACATATTTTTTTTTAGAAGACAACCCAAAGTATTGATCTAGGCCCATTTTGGTATATTTCATGCCACCATTTCACCGCCAAATGCGATAAAAAAAAAAAAAGTTCACTTTTTCACACATTTTGTTACAAACTTTAGGTTTCCCACTGAAATTATTTACAAACAGCTTCTGCAATTATGGCACAAATGGTTGTAAATGCTTCTCTGGGATCCCCTTTTTTCAGAAATAGCAGACTTATATGGCTTTGGCGTTGCTTTTTGGTAATTAGAAGGCTGCTAAATGCCGCTGCGCACCACACGTGTTTTATGCCCAGGAGTGAAGGGGTTAATTAGGGAGCTTGTAGGGTTAATTTTAGCTTTAGTGTAGTGTAGTAGACAACCCCAAGTATTGATCTAGGCCCATTTTGGTATATTTTATGCCACCATTTCACCGCCAAATGCGAGCAAATAAAAAAAAAAAACTTTCCATTTTTCACAATTTTAGGTTTCTCACTGAAATTATTTACAAACAGCTTGTGCAATTATGACAGAAATTGTTTTAAAAGCTTCTCTGGGATCCCCTTTGTTCAGAAATAGCAGACTTATATGGCTTTGGCGTTGCTTTTTGGTAATTAGAAGGCCGCTAAATGCTGCTGCGCACCACACGTTAATTATGCCTAGCAGTGAAGGGGTTAAATTAGGTAGCTTGTAGGGAGCTTGCAGGGTTAATTTTAGAGATCAGCCTCCCACCTGACACATCCCACCCCCTGATCCCTCCCAAACAGCTCTCTTCCCTCCCCCACCCCACAATTGTTCCCGCCATCTTAAGTACTGGCAGAAAGTCTGCCAGTACTAAATAAAAGAGGTTTTTTTTTTTTTTTTTTTTAAATAAAAATAATAAAGTATTTTAGCTGTGATGGACCCCTGCCTTAGCCCCAACCTCCCTGATCCCCCCTCCAGCTCTCTAACCCTCTCCCCTACCTAATTACCGCCATCTTGGGTACTGGCAGCTGTCTGACAGTACCCAGTTTGGCCCCAAGAACCCCCCAAAAAGTATTTTTATTTTATTTTTTACTTAAAAAACTATTTCTGTAGTGTAGCAGCCCCCCACAATACCCCCACCCCCACCCCCTCCCAGATCCTTTTATATTTTTTTTAAAAAAATTCCCTTTTTTCCCCCTCTCTGCCCTCATTCATTGGTGTCAGTGTGGCTAATGGGTGCACGTGCACGCGCGCGCACGTGCACTCTCGCGCATTGTGCACGCTCACGTGCACACGCGCGCATCGTGCACGCGCACCGCGCACCCTCACACCCGGCACTATCGCTACCGGTGCAGAGAGGGCCACAGAGTGGCTCTCTCTGCATCGGAGGCTTGTAAAGTGGTATTGCAGGATGCCTCCATATCGAGGCATCACTGCAATACCCTCAGAGCTGCTGGAAGCGATTGTGATCACTTCCAGCACTCTGTTAGACAACTGACGTACCAGGTACGTCCATTGTCATTAACTGCTTGTTAATGCATGACGTACCTGGTACGTCAGTTGTCATTAAGGGGTTAATATCTATATATCTGGAGGCCGGGGATACCATAGGAATCAATGGGAGTCGTAAAGCAGCGAAAGCTCATGTTCGCTGCTGCCCGATATCCCATTGATTCCTATGGAAATGTCTACACCTAACACCCTAACATGTACCCCGAGTCTAAACACCCCTAATCTGCCGCCCCCTACACTGCCGCCACCTACATTATACTTATTAACCCCTAAACTGCCGCTCCTGGACCCCACCGCAACTCAATAAAGTGTTTAACCCCTAAACCGCTGCAACTAAATAAAGTGTTTAACCCCTAAACCCGCCGCTCCCAGACCCCGCCGCCACCTACATTATATTTATTAACCCCTAATATGCCCCCCCTACACCGCCGCCACTATATTAAATGTATTAACCCCTAAACCTAAGTATAACCCTAACCCTAACACCCACTAACTTAAATATAATTTAACTAAATCGAAATAAATTTTTCCTATTTAAAACTAAATACTTACATATAAAATAAACCCTAAGATAGCTACAGTATAACTAATAGTTACATTGTATCTAGCTTAGGGTTTATTTTTATTTTACAGGCAAGTTTGTATTTATTTTAACTAGGTACAATAGTTATTAAATAGTTATTAACTATTTAATAACTTCCTAGTTAAAATAAATGCAAATATATCCGTAAAATAAAACCTAACCTAAGTTACAATTACACCTAGTTAAAATAAATACAAAGTTGCCTGTAAAATACAAATAAATCCTAAGATAGCTACAATGTAACTATTAGTTATATTGTAGCTATCTTAGGGTTTATTTTATAGGTAAGTATTTAGTTTTAAATAGGAATAATTTATTTCGATTTAGTTAAATTATATTTAAGTTAGGGGGTGTTAGGGTTAGTGTTAGACTTAGGTTTAGGGGTTAATAAATTTAATATAGTGGCGGCGGTGTAGGGGAGGCAGAATCAGGGGTTAATAAATATAATGTAGGTGGCGGCGGTGTAGGGGGCAGATTAGGGGTTAATAAATATAATGTAGGTGGTGGTGGGCTCAGTGAGCGGCGGTTTAGGGGTTAATACATTTATTAGAGTTGCGGTGGGCTCCAGGAGCGGCGGTTTAGGGGTTACATTTTTTATTTAGTTGCGGCGGGGTCCGGGAGCGGTGGTTTAGGAGGCAAACAGTTTAGTATAGTGTGGGTGCTTAGTGACAGGGTACCAAGAAAGCTGAAAAAAGCCAAAGAGCAGTGAGATTGATGACTGTTAGTTAACAACAGTCCGCTGCTCATCACCCCGTACTTTGTGCGCGGCTTTTTGACAGCTTTTTTGGTACTTTTGGAGAACGTATTCAGGTCCGCGGCAGCAATGTTAGGAGAACTTAGGCAAGTGTATTGGTGCCGTCGAATGCAGGTAAGTTGACAGGTTGATAAATAGAGGCCATAGGCTAATATTACCATATATACAGTGGGGAAAAAAAGTATTTAGTCAGCCACCATTTGTGCAAGTTCTCCCACTTAAGAAGATGAGCGAGGCCTGTAATTTTCATCATAGGTATACCTCAACTATGAGAGACAAAATGTGGAAACAAATCCAGACAATCACATTGTCTGATTTAGAAAGAATTTATTTGCAAATTATGGTGGAAAATAAGTATTTGGTCACCTACAAACAAGCAAGATTTCTGGCTCTGACAGACCTATATCTTCTTCTTTAAGAGGCTCCTCTGTCCTCCACTGATTACCTGTATTAATGGCACCTGTTTGAACTTATTATCAGCATAAAAGACACCTGTCCACAACCTCAAACAGTCACACTCCAAACTCCACTATGGTGAAGACCAAAGAGCTGTCGAAGGACACCAGAAACAAAATTGTAGACCTGCACCAGGCTGGGAAGACTGAATCTGCAATAGGCAAGCAGCTTGGTGTGAAGAAATCAACTGTGGGAGTAATAATTAGAAAATGGAAGACATACAAGACCACTGATAATCTCCCTCGATCTGGGGCTCCACGCAAGATCTCAACCCGTGGGGTCAAAATGATCACAAGAACGGTGAGCAAACATCCCAGAACCACACGGGGGGACCTAGTGAATGACCTGCAGAGAGCTGGGACCAACGTAACAAAGGCTACCATCAGTAACACACTATGCCACCAGGGACTTAGATCCTGCAGTGCCAGACATGTCCCCCTGCTTAAGCCAGTACATGTCCGGGCCCGTCTGAAGTATGCTAGAGAGCATTTAGATGATCCAGAAGGGGATTGGGAGAATGTCATATGGTCAGATGAAACCAAAGTAGAACTGTTTGGTAGAAACACAACTTGTCGTGTTTTGAGGAGAGAGAACACCATACCTACTGTGAAGCATGGGGGTGGCAACATCATGCTTTGGAGCTGTTTCTCTGCGATGGGAACAGGACGACTGATCTGTGTACATTAAAGAATGAATGGGGCCATGTATCGTGAGATTTTGAGTGCAAACCTCCTTCCATCAGCAAGAGCATTGAAGATGAAACTTGGCTTGGTCTTTCAGCATGACAATGACCCCAAACACACCACCCGGGCAACGAAGGAGTGGCTTCGTAAGAAGCATTTCAAGGTCCTGGAGTGGCCTAGCCAGTCTCCAGATCTCAACCCCATAGAAAACCTTTGGAGGGAGTTGAATGTCTGTGTTGCCCAGCGACAGCCCCAAAACATCACTGCTCTAGAGGAGATCTGCATGCAGGAATGGGCCAACATACCAGCAACAGTGTGTGACAACCTTGTGAAAATGTTTGACCTCTGTCATTGCCAACAAAGGATATATAACAAAGTATTGAGATGAACTTTTGATATTGACCAAATACTTATTTTCCACCATAATTTGCAAATAAATTCTTTCCAAATCAGACAATGTGATTGTCTGGATTTGTTTCCACATTTTGTCTCTCATAGTTGAGGTATACCTATGATGAAAATGACAGGCCTCTCTCATCTTCTTAAGTGGGAGAACTTGCACAATTGGTGGCTGACTAAATACTTTTTTTCCCCACTGTAATATTACCTTGTCTCTCCTCTGGATTTCATATTAAATCTTTTAAAACATTATAGTACTCATGTTTATTTGTGTCATAAAAAGAAAAATGATGGATAGGTAAGTCCATTAAATGAATGAAATATAAATGTGAACAATAGTAAAAGCTAGGAAATAAATGCACACATAGGGGCCCATTTATCAAGCTCCGGATGGAGCTTGAGGGCCGGTGTTTCTGGCGAGCCTTCAGACTCGCCAGAAACACCAGAGATCGCCATAATTCAACCTGATCGAGTACAATCGGGTTGATTGACACCCCCCTGCTGGCGGCTGATTTGCCGCAAATCTGCAGGGGGCGGCGTTGCACCAGCAGCTCACAAGAGCTGCTGGTGCAATGCTGAATACGGAGAGCGGATTGCTCTCCACATTCAGCGAGGTCTGTCTGACCTGATCCGCACTGTCGGATCAGGTCTGACAGACCTTTGTTAAATAAGCCCCATAGGAGTTAATTTATCATTTGTCGAGCGGACATGATTCACTATAGCGAAGGAGGATTTGAAGTGGAGGACAGGTTCTTAACTTTCTTTTGAAGCAGCATCCGCTACTTGATAAATGAGCCCATAGAATAAATACACAGTTCATTGTCCTGAAATGTGAAATGTCCAGTACAATTTACAAGGAGGATGGTAAGTACCATCCTAAAATGGGTTAGACCAATGTTTAGGCGAGCAGAGTTTTGGTGATATAAATACAAAGTAATAGCAACAATATAATTTTGCTTGCTAATTATGGACTTTTTTTTACATGTGTATAATATATAGGGGCAAATTTATCAAGCTCCGTATGGAGCTTGATGCCCCTTGTTTCCGGCGAACCTTCAGGCTCACCGGAAACAGAAGTTATGAAGTAGTGGTCTAAAGACCGCTGCTCCATAACTTGTCTGCCTGCTGTGAGGCCGTGGACAGAAATCAACCCGATCGAATATGATCAGGTTGATTGACACCCCCTGCTCCGAATCTGCAGAGGGCGGCATTGCTGGTGCAATGATAAATGCTGACAGCGTATGCTGTCTGCATTTATCGATGTGCGGCGGATATGATACACTACTTCGTATGATGTCCGCTCCCACATTGATAAATATGCCCCATAGCCTTTTTTTGGAATATCGGGAAAAGAGCTTTTTTTTGTTTTTGTTTTTTTTTTGTTACAAATATACAACATGCATGTATTTTTATTTTTGCATACAGGTTTTGAATATGGTTAAAGGGACATGATACCGAAATGTTGAAACACTTGAAAGTGATGCACCATAGCTGTAAAATGCTGACTAGAAAATATCACCTGAACATCTCTATGTAAAAAAGGAAGATATTTTATCTCAAAATGTCCTAAATATTTACACCCCATTGTAAAGGACTTTAAGCAGCAACTTAGTATTTCTGTCCTGGGACCTGCAAGGGAGCGAGCTTCATGCACACTCATGTTATTTCCCTATTCAGTTTAAGGAAGTTTACTATGAAATCTCATGAGAGTTAAGTGAAATCTCATGAGATCACAGTAAAACAGTTCAGCACTGCTGATGCTGATTGGCTGCAGTTCATTTCTTCCTCTTTTTTTTTTAAACCTGCAGCTGGGCAGTAACTGAAAGATAACTGTTTACACAGCACTTACTCTGCTGAGTTAAGGAAATTGTGAGGTAAAATATCTTCCTTTTTTACATAGAGATGCTCAGGTGATATTTTCCTGTTATGCTGCATCATTTTCAAGTAATTTAGAATATAAGTATTATGTCCCTTTAAAGGACTGAATGTGAGGTATCACTACTATTCCTTTAACAAAAGCTTGCATATTGTTAAAATGAGCAATTTTTTTTATTTTTTTCCCCTCTTTATGACATTTCAGTTCCAACTGTGCAACGTTTATACAGCTTGTTTCTGTGTGATTTGCTGTTTTTAATTTGTACCACTTTAGTGATAGTAAACCCATTCCATGAGCAAACATAGGGCTAGATTACAAGTAAAGCACAATCAGGGTCCATCATCCTTATAAACTCGTATTGAAAGTGAATGGTAATAAAGATTTACCAGTGAAACTTTATGCGATCGACATTTTTTTAGCACACCCTATATTTTAAATGGATAATACAGGGTGTGCTATTATTGCTCTTTTTACAAGTGGTGAGTTAAGTGTCTCACTTGAACACAACACAAAATAGCGCTAGAAAAATCAGCACAATTATAAATAAAGCACAATTATAAATAAATCAGCACAATTATAAATAAAGTGTTAATAAAATGATTAATTTAATGAAGTGAACACTTAAATATATCCATATCAAAAAGCATGTATAACATATAAAAATAAAGTATTTCACTCATATTTATAAATATTAAATACAAAATAAAGATTTATTATTTAAAACAATGTTTTCACAGTTATTTAAAGGAATACGGTATATGACAAGGTGCTGGACTGGGAAGGGCTCAAAGGTGTATGTGTGTGTGTATATATATATATATGTATATGTATGTATATATGGGTATGTATGTATATATGGGTATGTATGTATATATGTGTATGTATGTATATATGTGTATGTATGTATGTATATATGGGTATGTGTGTACATGTGTAAGCATGTGTATATATGTGTGCTATGTTTTAAACATATTTTTCTATAGAAAATAATAGTTTTAAAGGCAGAGAAGATCTCCACTATTTGGTCTTCGGCTTAGCGTACCTTCTGTTTAGTGCATCTTTGGCTTAGCACACCTTTGGTTTAGTGCACCTTTGGCTTAGCACACCTTCGGTTTAGTGCACCTTTGGCTTAGCGTACCTTCGGTTTAGTGCACCTTTGGCTTAGCACACCTTTGGTTTAGTGCACCTTTGGCTTAACGTACCTTCGGTTTAGTGCACCTTTGGCTTAGCACACCTTTGGTTTAGTGCACCTTTGGCTTAACGTACCTTCGGTTTAGTGCACCTTTGGCTTAGCACACCTTTGGTTTAGTGCACCTTAGGCTTAGCGTACCTTCGGTTTAGTGCACCGTTGGCTTAGCAGACCTTTGGTTTAGTGCACCTTTGGCTTAGCGTACCTTCGGTTTAGTGCACCTATGGCTTAGAGCACCTTCGGTTTAGTGTACCTATGGCTTAGAGCACCTTCGGTTTAGTGCACCTATAGCTTAGAGCACCTTCGGTTTAGTGCAAGTGCTAATGATTTAACTTGAGTGGTGTTAGCACACAGTAACGCTATTATTTCTGTGCTCCATTTGTAATCTAGCCCAAAATACATCACATTCTTCACCACAATATCGTTATTGTGTTGTTGTAATAAGAGAAATAAAGCATCAACTTGAAGGAAAAAAATAAATGGTAAAATGGTAAATGTTATATGGTAAAAGGGAGCATATATTTATCTGTATATATCTGTGACACACTTTCACTTCACACACATACACTCTCTTCCTGTTACATGTTTTTCTTTTTGTGTTTAACTTGTTTGTTTTTTAGTTAGTACTTAAAGTACTTCAAATTGTTTTAAATATATTAATAATGTTATTTTATTTGTGATTATTATTTTTTGCTCTTAAAAACAACTCTTTCATGTATTACGAGACTTTTTTTTCATACAATGGGGTCCATTTATCAAGCTCCGAATGGAGCTTGAAGGGCCGTGTTTCTGCCGAGTCTTCAGACTATTCAGAAACACCAGTTATCTAAAGACCGCTGCTCCATAAGGAATCGCCACAATACAACCCGATCGGGTTGATTGACACCCCCCTGCTGGGGGCCGCGAGTCTGCAGGGGGCGGCGTTGCACCAGCAGCTCTTGTGAGCTGCTGGTGCAATGCTAAATATGGAGAGCGTATTGCTCTCCGCATTCAGCGTGGTCTGTCGGACCTGACCCGCACTGTCGGACCAGGTCCGACAGACATTTGATATGCGTAAAGCAAGAATATGCTGTAATTTAGAAAATCTCAAACCCAAAGTGTTGCATTTATAGAAATGTTGGTTTTGTTTATCATGCATTGTGGTCCTTAACATGTCTAGAGGTGTCTCATTATAAAGCTACAGGATGCATAGAAAAGACGTGCATCATCAGCATCACAACATCTCATTAGCACATAGCCGCTCTATAAAAGAACAATGTTTTAGCTAAAAAGAACATTGTTTTACATTTTTTTTGCATTTAACCCATCTTGAATAAACTATATGAATTAAAATGCATTATTTGTTCAAGAGTGGGTTTTATGTTTACTGTAAATGGTGATGCATTTTACATTTGCAGGCTGTGTTTTTGTAGGTGTGTTGGAAGTCACAGAGGAAAGCTAAAACCTCATCAGCTGGGTCTCTACTTACAGGGTGGCTATATATTGGTTCACATTTGGTGTTTACTGCAATTCTCTTTGGTATATTGCAGAAAAACATGTTTTACTGTGCTACGTAAACCTCATAAATCCACTTGTAACTGCTTTCAACACATGCATCTTAAGGAATTCAGACATTTAAAGGGAATCATGCTGCCTTTATGTATGTATATATATATATATATATATATATATATATATATATATATATATATATATATATATATATATATACTGTATGTATATATATTTATATTGCATATCAGAAAGAGCTGCACTGCAAAAGATCTACATATAATAGACATGTTTTCAATTATTTAAAAGGACAAAATTGAAATTGAAATCAGAGCAATAAGGACCGTAGTAAATATAAAACGTAGAAAAACAAATAATAAATGTGCCTTTAGTAGCTCTACAAGCTATGTATGATATAGTTATAATCCTAAATGGGAAGGATATCCATGTTAAAGCCCACAGTTAATAAAGAATACAACATGTGAATGCAAGTTGCTCTCTGTTTATATGCAACACCAGAATATTCTTCTGAGGAAAAAGCTCTATCCCACCAACCGGGAGAGTCTATTGAGGCAAACACTAACCTCGGTGACCTCAATGTACTTTGTAAGTACCTCCGTCCTGCACATGAAATCCGACTCACTCTTTTCCATTAAGAACTCCGCAGCCAACAACACTTTGAGTTTCAAGTCGGAAGACCTCTGCTACAATGTGTGTACAATGATACAATGGGCAAACAGCAAATGCTACCCCATCATGAACAGCTTTACTGTAGCTCATTCCTGTGCTCACTAGTAACTGGCAATATACAATAACAGGAAATTAAGTTTGTGAGCTTGAATACTAGAAAAATGTAAAATTTAACTTTTATTTGATCATTAATACAGCACAAACAGCTAGATTCCGAGTTATGCACGCTATAGGGAAATTAACGAATGTAAGAAAAGTTGCGTTATTTAACCCCCTATAGCGCAGCCATTACAAGTTTTTTAAAAAAAAACCTTGTGCGTGCGATATGGTGCTTTTAAGCTCCATACCGCACAAAAAACAAGTGCTGTTTTGGCTCGTGAACGCTTTCCCCATAGACATCAACGGGCGAAGGTGTCTGAAAAAAGTCTAACACCTACGATCGCGGAAAGAAAAACTCCTTAACACATTGATGTCTATGGGGAAAAAACTAATGTTTAAACCTAACACCCTAACATAAACCCTGAGTCTAAACACCCCTAATCAGCTCCCCACCGACATCGCCGGCACCTACATAATGTTAACCCCTAATCTGCCACTTCCGATATCGCCACCACTATACTAAAGTTATTAACCCCTATTCCCCGGCACCCCAACATCGCCCACACTATAATACATCTATTACCCCCTATTCCGCTGCTCCCCGACATTGCCATAACTAAATAAAGCTATTAAGCCCTAAACTTCTGGCTTCCTACATCACTGCCACTAAATAAATCTATTAACCCCTAAACCACCAGCCCCCCACATCGCAAAAATCTAAATTAAACTATTAACCCCTACACCTACCCCTAAATCTAACCCTAACACCCCCTAACTTTAACATAATTACAATAGAGCTAAATTAAAGTTACAATTATTAACTAAATAATACCTATTTAAAACTAAATACATACTTACCTGTGAAATAACACCTAAGCTAGCTACAATATAACTAATAGTTATATTGTAGCTAGCTTAGGTTTTCTTTTTATTTCACAGGTAAGTTTGTATTTATTTTAACTAGGTAGACTAGTTAGTAAATAGTTATTAAATATTTACTAACTACCTAGTTAAAATAAATACAAACATACCTGTGAAATAAATCCTAAACTACCTTACACTAAAACCTAAAATTAGAAAAAAATAAAAAAAAACACTAAAATCACAAAATATAAAAAAACTACCATTACAAAAAAACAAAATTATCCCAAAAGATAAAAATGAATCCTATTCTAATACCCTTAAAAAAAAAAAACACCCCAAAATAAAAAGCCTACTCTAGAATAAACTACCAAGAACCCTTAAAAGGGCCTTTTGGGAGCCCTTAAAAGGGCCTTTTGTAGGGCATTGCCCTAAAGTTAACAGCTCTTTTGCTACAAAACAAAACAAACACCCCCTAACAATATACAAACCCCAACCCCCCAAACTACCAAGGGCCCTTAAAAGGGCCTTTTGGGGGCCCTTAAAAGGGCCGTTTGTAGGGCATTGCCCTAAAGTTAACAGATCTTTTTCTACAAAAAAACAAACACCCCATAAGAGTATACAAACCCCCACCCCCCAAACCCACAAAATAAAAATAAAGAAAAACCTAATCTACCCATCCAGACGGCCTTTTCAATCTTCATCCAGGCGGCATCTTCTACCTTGATCCCGGCGGCACGGAGTGGGTCCATCCTGAAGACATCCGGCATGGAGCAACCTCTTCATACGGTCGTCGCAGTAAACTGAATCTTCAATGCAAGGTAGCTTTTTCAAAATGGCATCCCTTGCATTCTTATTGGCTGAAATATTTGAATCAGCCAATAGGAATTAGGGCTGCTAAAATCCTATTGACTGTTCAAATCAGCCAATAGGATTTTAGCAGCTCTAATTCCTATTGGCTGATTCAAATGTTTCAGTCAATAGGAATGCAAGGGGGGGATGCTTCCGGGCGGCGGCCATGATGGACGCTTATTTTAGTGGCTGAGGAATCGGGCTTATATTTCTGCTGCATATAGCTCGATTGTGGTACCATTTATGTTTGAGTGCGTTATACTTTGAAATCACAGAATCTGCTGCACACTTTGATGCCTTTCTACACGCCGACTTTAGCCCTAAAGTACCGGAACGAGGCGGTACGCAGTAGCGGCCTAGAAAGGGCCAGACCTTCATCTAACCCCCCTGGGTTTCCCGGGTATAGCAGCTTGTAAAGCTGTCCTCTTGTACATATACCAATATTAACATCATGGCACTTGAATGGCAATCCCTTGAAGAAGCAATTTGCAATCTCTTAGAAGACCATTATCAGAAGCTATCCAGCCTGATCTCTAACAGTTTTAGCACGCAATTGCCCTACCATTCAGCTAATGAAGTCGATCTGCAGCCTGCGGAGCCCCAGTACGTGTGTGCAATTATTGATAATGACTTGATCAGCCTTGCAACTACACTGGTAACAGAGGAGACTCATATCGTCCCGATCGGCACTGCAGGAGAAAACTCCAGATCACTTCAAAATTCTACCTCCGCAATGGAGAATGGCAATACACTAAAATCTGGGGTCGACCAGAGGAGAGAGCCTGAAAGAGTACAGCTAGATTTTGAGGACCGATTTATACCGGCAGAGGTACGCTGGTCTGGCGACAACATAGCATGCCAGGAGATAGAGCACTACGATATGAGACAGGACCAGCGGAACAGGGATTTTCTTAATATCGATAGGAACTGGCCCTCTGAACAGGCTGTGAGACGATTTACAAGGCTCAGTGAATTGGCGGACCGCCATGCGATCTCTGCTATTGGAGCCTTATACAGCATAGGGGACTTTGCTGGTGCTCCTCCAGTGACTTACAGTGATAAGATTGGTATTGGTTGAAGCCCCAGCACCACATAGACACCAGCAGCGGGTATGAGTTTATCTGTAACTATGTATATATTTCTTTGCTGCAGTCCTACCCCCATGGAATCTATCTTGCCCTTATGATGGCGATTACGCCTGATGTCGGAGAGACTCTAAGTGCTGATAGCATACCCAATTGGCACGGGCTCCGCTAGTAACCACAATCTGGGGACTCATAAACTTTATAAACTTTATTAGATTCTTTTGTAAATAAGAAACTTCTGTTTTAAAATAAGTTTTCAGATTTGTGGACATTATTTGGTGGCTCAACTATCTATAAAATGTTCTGACGATGCTCTGCTTTAAGTGGGTCTGTCTACTCTATGCCAGATTTGGCTATATTACGGGAGAGCCGTTATTCAAACATATAGCTTATTTAGGAACACCCTTTGTTTATAGATAGCAAAAGATGAGGCAGCAGTCGGTTCCTTGTGTGCATAAAAACCAATTCTTTATTCTTCTTGTTTAAAACAATACTTCACATCACAGCAAACAGGTAAAAGGAATGCAGGTGGTTGACTAGTTTCGGAAATGCCGTAATCATAAACCTGCAATCACTTAAGAGGTGAACATATTTAAAGGGATTGCTTAACACAGTGATTGGTCAATGTTAATGGGAGGTTACAACCCCTCCCTTACATATTAACCTCTTACTAGTAAATTACTTGTTGCATCTAAATGCAGCATTTAACATGAAAATATTCCAACTATGGCTATAGAACTTCAATTAAATCGCTTGTTTAATACAAAATACAATTTATAAATTTATACAATGCAATGATCTAGTAATCTTGAAAACTGATCTGCAGGTTAGAGCTCTATGCAATGAGCAGAGAAAACCTTTACTAATAGATTGTAGAACCTTTTATTAAGAGCTAAGGTGTAATCATGTTAGAAATAGCAATGGTTAATTATTCAACACTCAATAGGCTGTTAATGAATATATTTCCAACAATATACAAAAATATATATATATATGGTTACTAAATTCGTAAGGGCCATCTTAAATTTTAAATTTTTAAATTTTTAAATTTTACGCCTGGTTTAGAAAACGTAAATGCCATCAAAAATAATAGGACCATTCTCATGATAAACAAATATTGCTTTAAACCTTAAAATATTTGGACAAATGTGTGGTGATTGATAGCACCAACAAATTCATTTGCCATAAGAGCTATTATTAAGGAAAAAACTATTTGATAATGATAGCCATAAAATATATTAAAACACATGTATGTTACTATTGAGTATGTTTAAACACATTCAAAGTGCCCATAGTAATATATATTATACATATAGCCAGTCCGTGGGTTTGAATCTATAGAGCAGAAACCAGCTTGTCAATCACAATATTGCAACAATATATATGTGTGTTTTGTTTTCAAGAGAAACTATTGCCAGATCAGTCACGGTGGAAGATTGGCAGTATTACAAATATTACAACTATTATGGTTGTTACAAATATGGTCTAGTGGGCACCAGTCCAAATCAATGGGATAAATATGTAAAGGGTAACAGTGTAGGTGATAATGGAACTCTCAGCAGACCTCTGAAAAGACCCTTAATATATAGGCTCAAAAATAAGCTCAAAAATAAATATCAGATAAAGTCAGAGTGGAAAATATTCATTAATGCCAATGATTGATGAGATCAAACTCAGAATTGAAGCCCTCCGGCACCTGTGTACGGAGTTTGAAAATCCAGAAGGCTTCCTGTCTGGCTAGAATCTCATCTTTATTACCCCCTCTTGAGGGTTGCTTAATCTGTTCAATTGCCCTCCAATTAAATGTACTGACATCTCCGTCGTGTACCTCAATGAAATGCTTTGCCAAAGCCGAACAAGTTTTTTCATTTTTGATATATCCTAGATGTTCTCGTATCCTCGTACGGACATCTCTCGTAGTCATGCCTACATATTGCCGGCGATGTTGAGTGCATTCAATGAGGTACACGATGAATTGGGTTGAGCACCTGATGCATCCTTTTGTATCAAATGCATCATTGGTTACATAAGAGTAAAATCTCTTTCCCTCTGTTATAAAGTCACACGCCTTACATCTGGCACTGCTACATTTGTATGTACCATTCACAGCTAGCCATGTGGCTGATGTCTCCTTTTGGGGTAAAAGGGATGGAGATAGAATGTTACCTAGAGTTGGACCCCTAGAGTAAACACAATTGAAACCCTTTTCCACTGTCTTTTTTAAGGCCTTATCCCCATATAACAATGGGAAATATTTTCTTATGATATTACAAATGTCATTATATTCAGAAGAGTATTGAGTAACAAAAAGGATTTTATTATCACCCTTTTTGTTTGGTCTACTTCTGAAGGTATCACGTCTATCCACTTTCCTCACCTCCTTAGCCACATTTTCCACCATATTGGGCTGGTACCCTCTCTCTATCAATCGATTTACCATGTGTGTACTCTCTTCCTCAAAGTCTGTCTCAGTATTACAGATCCGTCTTGTCCGCAATAGCTGACCTTTGGCTATCCCTCGGAAAACATGCCTCGGGTGAGCACTTCTGCTATGCAGGAGTGTGTTACCCGAAATAGGCTTCCTATAGAGGCGGGTGATGACCTTTCCTGTGTCAGCAACCCCTCTAAGGGTAACATCCAGATAGTTAATGGTTGATTTATTCCACTCAAAAGTGAAATTCACACCATTTTCACTTTCATTAAGGTAGCGCACAAAGTCACTTGCCTCTGCCTCACTCGATTTCCATATCAGAAGCAAATCGTCAATGAAGCGCCTATACAGGCTGATATGTCTCCTATAGGGATTACTATCTGCATAGACAAAGCACCTTTCCAGCCAACCCATGAAGATGTTGGCATAGGAGGGGGCAAATTTTGCCCCCATTGCCGTGCCCTGTCTCTGCAGATAGTAAGTGCCCTCAAAAAGGAAGTAGTTGTGCTGCAGCAAAAAGGTAGTAACCCTAAGTATGTAATCCATTAGGTATTCCTCCATGTTGTAGTGCAGCTCCAGAAAATATTTAATGGCTTTTACTCCCAAATCTTGTGGAATACTGGAGTATAATGATACCACATCCACCGCCAACCAACTATGGTCTGTGGTCCATATGAAATCATCTAGGAGCTGCAATACATGTGTCGTGTCCCTGATATAACTATGTAGGTCAAGGACAATTGGTTGGAGGATGGCGTCCAACCATTCAGACAATGGCTCCAAAAGGGAGCCAATGCCTGAAACGATTGGGCGCCCCTTTACATCGGAGAGACATTTATGAACTTTGGGCAGGTGGTGAAACACTGGAGTGATAGGATTAACCACATATAGATATTTCAGTGTTTCCCCATCCAAAATGCCATACTGCATGCCATCATCCAATAAACTGTAGAGTTCTTTTTGAAACCTATTAGTTGGGTTACTAGTTAGAGTGACATATGTAGTAGTATCTTCTAACTGTCTTTTAGCTTCTGAAATATATGCTGTTTTGTCCATAACAACAACACTTCCTCCCTTATCGGCTTTTTTTATGACGATAGATTCATTACTTTTGAGGCTGTTTAGTGCCAATTTTTCATTTACTGTTAGATTATGACTTCTGACTTTGTTTGACTGGTGTAGACTAGTGAGATCATCAACTACACATTTATGGAACAACTCAAGTGCTTTCCCTCGGCTATGTATGGGATAAAAGGTTGTCTGTTTTTTAAATCTGGGAAAATTAATCAAATTTGGACTTTCACCATTATCAGTATCTTGTAAAAGACTTTCCAAAGTGATAATATCACATGTCTCTGAAAAATCCCTGTGCTCTCTAGTGCTACTTGTTACATTATATACTTCATCTATTTGTTCTGTCATGATTTCATTTGTGTCGGCACTTGTAGAAAAATGTTTGTCTAGGGTCAACTTTCTAATAAATTTGTTTAGATCAATAATAGTGTTAAACAAATTGAAATTATTATTGGGACAGAATCCCAATCCATAATTCAAAACACTATATTCTGCTTTTGTAAGCTCGTGTGTTGATAGATTAACCACACTACCTATTTTATTTTGTTGCCGTTCTTGTTTTCCCTGAGGGTATACCTGTGCTGTATCTGGGTGTGGGTGTGGCCTCTCCCTCCTCCTCTAGGTTGTTTTAGTGCCGACCGAAAAACCTGAGTATTATCTTTTGGGGTTGCCCCCATATTTACATTACTCTTAGTTTTAGCAGCATCAGTCAGAGCTGCATGTGTATGTGATTTATGCCCCTTTTGGCTATTGGTCTTAGATTTGGCCCCCTTTGCTCCTATTCCTATGGGGTTTTCATTCACATTCATCATACTGACCTGTGCTAGAACCTCAGGAGTGGGCAACCCTAATGCTCCTTCACTGTCTGACCCTGAATTGTCTTCACCTGAAGTGGAAGCTGCAAAGGAAGATTGTTCATCGTCTGTGGTGTCAGTGGTTACAAAAGTTACCTTCTTTTTATGTTTGTAGTTTCTGCGCTTACCCGAGGGACCACCTTTCACTTCTTCATTGTCTGACTCCGAAGTGTTTATAATATTTTTAGCTTTATTTCTATTAGGTCTATTTCTAGGCCTTCTATTTTTATGCCAAATATAAACTTTGTTCTCATGGTAATCCCTCTGGTCTCGCAGAAACTTACTATGTTTAGTGTTAATCAGTTCTTTTCTAGAAGTCTCCACTACTTCAACCAACATCAGTACAGAGTACAGCTAGATTTTGAGGACCGATTTATACCGGCAGAGGTACGCTGGTCTGGCGACAACATAGCATGCCAGGAGATAGAGCACTACGATATGAGACAGGACCAGCGGAACAGGGATTTTCTTAATATCGATAGGAACTGGCCCTCTGAACAGGCTGTGAGACGATTTACAAGGCTCAGTGAATTGGCGGACCGCCATGCGATCTCTGCTATTGGAGCCTTATACAGCATAGGGGACTTTGCTGGTGCTCCTCCAGTGACTTACAGCCCCAGCACCACATAGACACCAGCAGCGGGTATGAGTTTATCTGTAACTATGTATATATTTCTTTGCTGCAGTCCTACCCCCATGGAATCTATCTTGCCCTTATGATGGCGATTACGCCTGATGTCGGAGAGACTCTAAGTGCTGATAGCATACCCAATTGGCACGGGCTCCGCTAGTAACCACAATCTGGGGACTCATAAACTTTATAAACTTTATTAGATTCTTTTGTAAATAAGAAACTTCTGTTTTAAAATAAGTTTTCAGATTTGTGGACATTATTTGGTGGCTCAACTATCTATAAAATGTTCTGACGATGCTCTGCTTTAAGTGGGTCTGTCTACTCTATGCCAGATTTGGCTATATTACGGGAGAGCCGTTATTCAAACATATAGCTTATTTAGGAACACCCTTTGTTTATCACATATTTAATTAAGGTCTGTTCAGGGGTTCTAAATGTGGCATTACTCATATAAGTGGGACTATTGATCGTATGAAACATTTCCTGACTTTACATTTGTATTTATACTCTGTGTGGGGTTTAAGGGGGACCCTCTTGGAGACCTATTTCCTCATTAACTGTAATTATGCACAGAGTACCAACACCCTTTTTTTTTAATATCTAGGAATGCATATATTGGAAGTCGCATTACACTGTGACTATGAAGAGGGGTCTGATATATTTTCATTCAATTGTGTTTATATTTAGAGAGGTGTATATTAGCTTGGGGTTATATGGTCTCAGCAATTTTGTCTATGTACAAATAATTTCTTCTCTCTAAGCAGAATCAGTTCAAGCCCACGTAAGTTTATTGCCTGGAATTTAGTACCAAGCTCCCCCTGCATACAGCTCCTCGCAGGGCATCTATTGTATATGCTCGAGCCCTCTGCTCCCTTTAATTTGATTTAATGCAGCTACACTTTTATTTAATCCTTATATAGTACTATGTGAATCATATTGTTTGCTCCATAAATTCTAGCTAGACTCCTTGAGTAATATTTTATTTATTTATATGCTCTGTTGTTATATAGTTCTCAAATGTCAGCATCTTACCCTTATTATCTGTTTTACACACCGGCTTCATTATGTGGCCCAAAGTTTACTAACTCATCCCCCCCCACTAGTTTTTTTCCATGTGGCCCAAGGGTGGCCCCTAGGTAACTACTATTTAATATTTCTTTAGTGCATCAGTTGGTCCAAAAGTGACCGGTCCAGTAGTTACCATACAGCGATATTATATATTAAAAAAATAAGAGATATCATAATAGGTCCATATAAGTTTTCATTAGTCCTCTACATATCTTAAGCACAGTTCGTGAGGTGAACATACTCAAGCTACATGGGAGTTTACTAGTCTGGTTATAATACTGTCATAAATATAACTGAATGCTGTCTTTCTACATCTCAATGGCTTTCATGTTTGTATGTTTAATATGTACAATGTTGATGATACTTCTCATCTCTCCCATATTTCACTTACATTTTATTGATGTCTGTGCCTATATTTGGCCTTTTATTACTGTTTGTTATCATTATATCTCAATAAAAATTGTTTTACAAAAAAAAAAAAGTTTGAAAAAAAAAAAATAGGAATGCAAAGGACGCCATATTGAATTGCGTACCTTGCATTGAAGATTCAGTGTACGGAGGCGACCGTATGAAGAGGATGCTCTGCGTCAGATGTCTTCAGGATAGACCCACTCCGCTCCACCGGGATCAAGATAGAAGATGCCACCTGGATGAAGATTGAAGAGTCCGCCTGGATTAAGACTTCTCAAATGAGACTTAAGACTTCTCAAACTCAAGGTTCACTGCCTGTTCGATGCAAAGTCAGGTGGACAATCAAGTTAAGAAACTTGTCCACATTGCTCTTATTACATGGGGTCCATTTAAATCACATGATTTTGAAACTGAAGATCAATGAATTAATAGACTCAGTGAATTAATAGGCAGTGATTAATAACTGGCTGAATTCATTTTCCTGGCCTACTTTGTTTGTACTTGTGATCGCATCTAAGCAATCAATTTGTAGCATTTTACAAAGCCAGATACATTTTCAATATTTATTTTTGATGAAAGGCAACAAGCACAATGTTATAAGGTACTTCACTGCAAAAACAGACAAAATAATGCCATTTAGTTTTTCTTTCTTTTTTTAAACATTTCACAGGGCACTTTCTATTATTGATATGCAATTTAAGAACACTGCATTTTATATTATAAATATCAACAATTTGTATGGATAAATATGACGAGCACACCAAGTTTATAAATATATTTTCATAATATATGCAGCTGTATTATCTGAGTATAAAATACATGTCTAACAAAGATAGGAAAGAGTGTGTGGAACAATCATCTGTTACTGATAGAAACAATTTTATGTGTCCTTCAAGGAACATATTTTATTATATGGTCATTTACTTAAAAGGATACTAAAAGTAATTTTTTCTTGCATTTAAAGGGACATAAACACTCAATAAAATGTTTAAACATGTGTTGTTCATCTCCCACATCCAATTGCTCTATTTATCCTGCTGCAACCAACTATACAATATTTCCAAAATGCACCCGTTTCTGAGCACTGACACCACAAAGCAAATAATCGAATCCCCTGTAATTTCTTGACTTGACTACTGCAATAACCTACTTACTGGCCTTCCTCTCTCCAGCCTCTCCCCCCTTTAATCCATCCTAAATGCCTCTCCCAGGCTAATCCACATTTCCTGTCGCTCTGTATCTGCTGCACCTCTCTGCAAGTCCCTTCACTGGCTCCCCATTCACAGCAGAATTAAATTCAAAATTCTCACCCTGACCTACAAAGCACTTACCAACACCACTTCCCACAACCTATCCTCACTAATCAACAAATATACTCCAGCCGCCCACTAAGATTAAACAATGACCTGATACTTGTATCTTTGATTATCACCACTTCCCATGCAGGACTTCTCTTGTGTGGAACCAACACTCTGGAACGCTTTTCCTCACGCTGTCAGACTCTCCCCTAACCTGCCTTTTTTTTTTTAAATGCTCCCTAAATACATTTTTGATCAGCCTACCACTCAACTCAGTAACAAATTAATTCAATTTTCCTAATAATTGCCCTCATCTAACGCCGTATTAACATCATTCTCACCCTTGCAGTCTTCACCTCCTGCTTCTCACTCTCCTAGCCTTCTAGATTGTAAGTTCCCAAAGGAATAGGGCCTTCAATTCCTCCTGTATTTGTTTGTCAAATGTTGTGTTGTCTCTTACAAGTTTAGTATTATTGTTTTATTTAAATTAATTGTACACATGGACATGGCTGCCGAATATGGTGTATAAAGTATACTATTATACTAAAGTATAATAATAAAAAAAAACTTGAATTTCTATAAAGTAATATGTTGAAACCTAGATTTCCTGTATCTTATTGCTTAGTAGGACAGATGAAGGGCTAAATTATGAGTCGAGTGCGCACAAGTGAAAAGGGGTTTATCGTGGTGTTTGTGTGTGGTTTTTTGCTCGTATTACAAGTTGAAAGTAAACGTGATTACTTTAGTGCAATTGAAGTTAACATTTGTCGGGATAGCGCGTCCTCAGAGCTGTGGTTAACTGTTTTGCAAAACACAAAAGTGTCACAAAACACATAAAAAATACATTACAAAGTACATTTATACTCCTAATAACACTATCTGAGAAAAGTTATTTTTTTTTAAATTGCACAAAAAAGTTATAAGGGTTTAAAGATAAGGGCCTCTATTTACCAAAGTCTGGCTGACCTGATCCGACAGTGCGGATCAGGTCCGCCAGACATCGCTGAATACGGAGAGCAATACGCTCTCCGTATTCAGCATTGCACCAGCAGCTCTTATTATTCCTATTTAAAACTAAATACTAAACTAAACGCCGCCCCCTGTTGACTCGCGGCCAATGGGCCGCCAGCAGGGAGGTGTCAATCAACCCGATCGTACTCGATCGGGTTGAATTCCAGCTATGTCTGTCCGCCTGCTCAGAGCAGGCGGACAGGTTACATAACTGCTGTTTTTATGTGTGTACATATGTATTTATATGTGTGAATATATATATACTTACAGACATATATACACATATAAACGCATACATACATATATATAGACATATATATAGAAGTGTATTGGAGCCCTTTGCAGTCAAGTAGATGAAAACATGTAAAAGCATATTTATGCAATATTCATATTAAATAGTGCTATACTGTGCATTTACTGTAAATATTTCCCATTCCAATGTTCTGCTCATAAGGGAATATATTTTAAGTATTTCTAAATAGATATTCATTTATATATATATCTATACCTATATATAATGATGTATGTATATATATATACTGTATATATATATATATATATATATAGCTATAGAAATACCATCATATATATACAGTATATATATATATATTTAAGAATAAACAGAACATATTCTGCTATGTGAAGAACATTGGAATTGGAAATATTAATATTTTCATGTAGGGTTAGCGCACAAGAATATGCGATTCTGTTTTCATGTGAGCAGGGTGTTTTATTTGCTCCATTGACTTCTATGGGGGGAATACGTTATTGCACACACAATATTCTAACTTCGGCTTTTTACGTGCATCGGGTTAGCTCGTGAGCAAAAACATTTTACTTTCATCTTGTAATACGAGCACCACCAGACAGAGAGAAGATAAACTCCTTCCCATAACAAAACATTTCATAGAGGAACATGGTAGAAACACAAAGTCGTTTAAGTGGACAATTGTAGAAAAAATAATACTAGACTCTTGGGGAGGTGACTTGGACAGTATACTAAGCAAAAAATAAGTATATTGGATGTTTCGTTTGAAAACCAATATTCCTTATGGATTCAATTCTAGGTTTGAACTTATACATTTTTGGGAATAAAAATCTGATCAAACAGTCCCATATAAATGACTATATATTAATTATAAGTTCTAAACCTATTTATATAATCCATAAAATCTAGGATATCAATATGTATCATCCTGTAACGTTATAGTTTGAATAGTTAGTATATACGAACATATAGTGTTATAACGCAGAGAAGCTAATAAACTTACACTTACAATAAAGAAATAAGCCTATTTAAAGTATATACACAAGAATATGAAAAGATTGTAACACCATACTATTATATAAAGGACTCCTGGAGCCTAACAGGAAACAAATACACTCTAACTTTGACCCAAAATTTAGAATGGAACACAAATTGGACATCAAGGGGTTAACATGTTAAACTATGTTGGGCAAGTGTTTTTAATTGACCTAATTAATTTTGTATAAACCTGTGCTGCTAAAGCGCCAGATCAGAGGTCTATGAGTACGGCTCAGCAGAGCTGAAACGCGTAAGACCTGATCTGACGCCCTCCTTAGCCTTTTAACATGTTGTGTGTTAATGCTTTTAAATTTAATCAATAAATTTTGACCTTTTTTTACCTTCATCCACGACTGGAACTTGTTCGCTTTCACTTGGATATATTTAAGAATATACAGAACATATTCTGCTATGTGAAGGACATTGCAATTGGAAATATTGATATTTTCATGTAGGGTTAGCGCACAAGAATATGCGATTCTGTTTTCATGTGAGCAGGGTGTTTTATTTGCTCCATTGACTTCTATGGGGGGAATACGTTATTGCACACACAATATTCTAACTTCGGCTTTTTACGTGCATCGGGTTAGCTCGTGAGCAAAAACATTTTACTTTCAACTTGTAATACGAGCACCACCTGACACATAAAAAATTTACTTCTAGCGGGGTTGGCACGGGAGCGTTAAATACCGATCCACTTGTAATCTGGCCCAAAGTGTGCAACTGATAGCTTTGTAGAATATAGCAATGTTAAAGCTACTTTATATCTTGATAATTAAAATTACTTAAACATTGATATATTCAGAAAGCCATTCTTTGCACTTTATCTGTCACTAGCTGTCCTCAGGTCTCAACATGCCAGCACCCATTACCTTATAGAAACTAAAGTAATTTATAGAAATGAAAACTTTAGACATATTTCTTTAATATTTAAACAACTAATAAAATAAAAAGCTAAAAAAAACTAATATTGGCATTGAATAGATCATTATGTCTAGCATGTATTTACAGTTTAATGAGCATGTATTTACTGTTTAATGAGCATGTATTTACTGTTTAATGAGCATGTATTTACTGTTTAATGAGCATGTATTTACAGTTTAGTGTTTTTTTAAAGGGACCTGATAAGTACAAAAGGAACTCATCTACTGCAACAATATTTATTTTCTTTTATACACTTTTATTAGTGAGATTTTCATAAAAAAAAATGCATTTTTAAAGCCCCCCCATGCTGCAACATGTACATACACTTATTTATGGGGAACTATTATGCACATATGGCTATAATCTAACTCTCAAAAAAATAAAATACAGCCAGTACTCAGGGTGTAATGAATTTATATAGTTCCAGAGAGGATAAGCCCTCTCAGCACAGAATTCCACAATCACCAGGGTGCCATGTGAATTGGATATATCATCCCAAGGAAGCACTCACTATATTTCAGCAAAGTGTATAATACTATATATATATATATATATATATATATATATATATATATATATATATGTGTGTGTGTGTGTGTATAATACAAATAGATAGATAGATAGAAAGAAAGAAAGATAGATAGATAGATAGATAGATAGATAGATATACTGTATATGCAAACACAAAACAGGGGGTATTGGCACACATAAAAAAAAACATGGGTGTTTTCTTGCCGGCCCATTGTACGATCGGGTTGATTGACACCCCTCTGCTGGCGGCGGCGTTGCACAAGCATCTCTTGTGAGCTGCTGTTGCAATGCTGAATACAGAGAGCGTATTGCTCTCCACATTCAGCGAGGTCTTGCGGACCTGATCCGCACTGTCGGTACATAGGCCTCATAGACTATTTTAAATAGCTTAATACATTTAGTGGCAATTTTACAAGTCATTATAATAGTATGAGGTGAGGTTTACCTATTAAACGTTTTCCAGGATTTTATTTCTATACTGGTTTTCAAATAATTTTATATTTCATGGGAAATGCCTTACAAAAAAAGTATGTAGTCTGTATGCATATATATATATATATATATATATATATATATATATATATATATATATATATATATATATATATTTTACTTTTATTTTTTTAATTAAAAGTAGGAACAATGAAACAAAAACTTCAATTTTTTTAAATGTAACAAAGAAAATCAAGTTACTTTAAAATGTCCATTTGTTGCAAGCTGTATGAACTTATAATCACAAAGTTTTATCAGAAAATAAAATACTGTGGTGATTAAAATTTCAGAGGGAATTTTTTTGCAGTTCTATTTATCAGATATTTTGTACAGTAGTTTGACATAGTAGACAAAGGCTTACATTTTGCTAGTTTATTTGTCTTGAACACTGGTTTTCAAACCTGACCTCAGGCCTCCCTAACAGGCCACATTTTGAGGATATCTTAACTGGAGCACAGGTGAAATAGTCAGCTGATTAGTAACCATGGTCATTTTACCTGCTCTCATTCAAGGTACTCCTGAAAACTTGGCCTGCTTGGGAGGCTTGAGGTGAGATTTGACAGCAAGTGGTCTAGAAGGAAGGGTATTATAATTTCTAATGTTTTTTTAATTTTTGTTTAGCTTAATACAGCAGCATAGACAACTGAAGCAGAGAATAGTTCAATATACTGGAGAAAATATTAAATCCACATGCAGTGATATGGTGTATTGAGTAAAAACAATTATTAATAAAACTATTTATAAAATGCAAGTGCTCAATACACAGTGACACTCAAAGAGGAGGAGCAGGAAGAGAACAGAGGAAACACACAAACATTATCCTTCCCTTCCTGAGAGATGAGTAGTGAGACAATTTAACTGTAATTGAATATAACTAACACGGAATACTTCCCACAAAAATCTTTTCCTTAAAAATAAAATAGATTTTTGTGGGTTTTTCCTGCAAATCTAATTGTGTATATTTAACTTGAAAATTATTTTTGAATAAATTATTTTTAAAGGGACCTAATACTCATATGCTAAATCACTTAAAACTGATGCAGTATAACTGTTAAAAGCTGAAAAGAAAATATCACCTGAGCATCTCTATGTAATAAAGGAAGATATTTTACCTCACATTTTCTTCAGCTCACCAGAGTAAGTGCTGTGTAAACAGTTATACTTCAGCTGCTGTCCAGCTGCAAATTAAAAAAACAAAACAAAACAAAAAAAAAACAATAGCCAATCAGCATCAGCAGTGCTGAGGTAATGCTTTGCCTTTGCTGTGATCTAATGAGATTTGTATTATTATTGTTATTATACTTTATTTATGAAGCGCCAACATATTCCGCAACGCTGTCCATGGATACAATTCAATTCACTGAAATCTCATGAGATATAATATACATAGAGATGATCAGGTTATATGTTCTAGACCGCTTTTTACAGGTATGCTGCATCACTTTCATGTGCCACAACATTTGGGAATCATATCCTTTTAAACTTGGTTGCCTCTCATGGAAGACTCTATAATAACATTTTTTTGTCTCATCAGCATCATTCTCAAGGTCCAGTGGAACTTCACCCAACATACTTTTTAGCTGCACAAGTTGTAGCAGGTGATGACCTTCTGTGGAGAATATTGACAAGCCCACCAGAATTGTCAAGGCACCAAAAAGTGCACTCAGTAGGACCAGGTTTTAATTTCACTCTAATTGAAGTGGATTATAGGTGATGGATTTGAGCCATCAAATTCTGAGTCCATTACCCATGTCACCTGCAGATATAAAGAAATGTGTGTGAAAATGTATCAATATACTCAATTAAACACAATAAAAATGTTAACCAAGTTATATAAATCTTTGATTATAATCTTTATTTGATCAGTCAAAGACAATAGTTTAGGTGAGGCAGGAATACACATTTTTTCCATAGATTTGCATTTCACTGTGACTATACCAAATGAAACTGTCAATTGGTAGGAGATGCAGAATTATATGAATCACAAACAAGTACATCCAGGAAAGGCAGTAAATTACCTTTCCTGTGCATATGTTAGAATAGCAGACAAATCTTTATGGTATAAACAAAACTGGGAAAATGATTTCGCTTGACTGTTTCTGTCTATTAATTCAGAACACGCAGGAGTCCATGTTTCCCAGTTTCTTGCTAATTGTGTTTTTTTCATTGAGCTTCAAATACACATCAAATAAAAGCTATACGGCTAGATTATGAGTCTTGCGTTATGAGTAATCAAGCAGCGTTAAGGCTCATAACGCTGCTTTTTTACTACCGCTGCTTTTACGAGTCTTGCAGATTTAGCGGCACCGCACACTTTTTTGGCCTTACCGCAAATCAACTTACGCAATTTGCATATAGTATATTTTCAATAGGACTTCCATAGCGCCGGTATTACAAGCTTGTCCTGGGAGGCCAAAAAGTAAGCGGTACAGCCTATCCTGTCAAGATTCGTAAAGCATTTTAAAGTCAGTAGTTATGAGTTTTACACTACAATGCTGTAGCATAAAACTCATAACTAAAGTGTTAAAAAGTACACTAACACCCATAAACTACCTATTAACCCCTAAACCGAGGCCCTCCCGCATTGCAAACACTATAATAAAATTATTAACCCCTAATCTGCCGCCCCTAACATCGCCGCCACCTACCTTCATTTATTAACCCCTAATCTACTGCCCCCAACCTCGCCACCACTATACTAAATTTATTAACCCCTAAACCTAAGTCTAACCCTAACACCCCCTAACTTAAATATAATTAAAATAAATCTAAACAAAACACAGGGTCAGTTACTCAAAACTAATGGCAACACATGAAATGGGGGGACTGGCGTTGCCCAATTTTGAATTTTATAACTGGGCGGCCCAGTGCAAGTTCACCATTGATTGGATGACAGGGCAAGGTAAATTCACAAACATTAAGCTAGAAAACACACTGATAAAACCTTGGACATTAAACATGATACCACATATGACGCATTCGCAAGCGACTAAATACCTGATGGACATTGACTTACTGAACCAACCAGCGAGAGCCTGGAGGCTGACTTGCAAACACTTGGGGGGGGGGGGGAGAATAGAGTACTATCTTACCTGCCATGGGGGGGGAACCCCGAATTCCCGGTGGGTCTAACATCAGAAGCCTTCAGCCATTGGAGAGGGCTGGGATTGCGCACGACGGGCCAAACCCTGCAGCCAGGGGGGAACCACATGCAATTACTTGAGGATCTGAGACAGATATTTGGGCTACCTAGAACACTATGTCTATCTACAGGCCAGGCATTACCACACAACATTGCTTAGGGAGAGAAAGGAAACCGAACAATCACAGATTTTGCACATGGTGCAGTTAGCAGAGCAGGGCAATACTTCTATATCCCCACTCTATAAAACCTTGAAGAAAGTTGCGAATACAACATGCTTAAATAGAATTGCTGAGATCTGGAGCTCCCTGTTAGATGAGGAAGTTTCCGGTAAGGAGATAGAAGAAAGTATACTTAAGGTAAAGCGAGCCACTCTTTCGTCAGAGGTGAGGGAGTCACACTCCCAATAGCATTGCGTAAGATGGTTATAGCACCGTTTAGGAACACAGAATATATACTTGAGGCCAATCTAAGAGGGGAGTGGGAGTTGGACTATAAAGGTAGTCATGAGTGCAGGGAGAAGAGGTGAAGCATCCAAACTGGGGAATGTTGGCTAAGTTATAGGAATTGTATTGTATGTTTGTTAAAAAGTGCCTTAAGGGGGGAACTGACCTATGTCTCACAGGCCTAGTTGTTAATCTTTAGTGGAACTGTACTTTTTAAGGACATTTTCTGGCCTTCTTATAAGTGACGGTAACGGCTGGACCAGTCTATATTTATGAATCATCACTTCTTTTGTAATTTTGTATTGTCTTGCGTTAACTGAATATATGATGTTTAATCCTCCTGTATGTGGCACACAAAAATAAAGATATTTAAAAAAAAAAAAATCTAAACAAAACCTACAATTAATAACTAAATAATTCATATTTAAAACTAAATACTTACCTGTAAAATAAACCCGAAGCTAGCTACAATATAACTAATAGTTACATTGTATCTAGCTTAGGTTTTATTTTTATTTTACAGACAAGTTTGTATTTATTTTAACTATGTAGAATAATTACTAAATAGTTATTAACTGTTTAATTACTACCTAGCTAAGATAAATATAAATTGACCTGCAAAATAAAACCTAACCTGTCTTACACCTAACCTAACCCTACAATTAAATAAATTCCCTAAATTAAATACAATTTCCTAAATTAAATACAATTAGCTAAATTACCAAAAAAACAAACACTAAATTACAGAAAATAAAAAGCAAATTACAAGATCTTTAAACTAATTACACCTAATCTAATAGCCCTATCAAAATAAAAAAAGCCCACCCAAAATAAAAAAAACCCTAGCCTAAACTAAACTACCAATAGCCCTTAAAAGGGCCTTTTGCGGGGCATTGCCCCAAAGAAATCAGCTCTTTAACCTGTAAAAAAAATACAAACAACCACCCCAACAGTAAAACCCCCCACCCACACAACCAACCCCCCAAATAAAACCCTAATTAAAAAAACTTAAGCTCCCCATTGCCCTGATAAGGGCATTTGGATGGGCATTGCCCTTAAAAGGGCATTTAGCTCTATTGCGGCCCAAAGCCCTAACCTAAAAATAAAACCCACCCAATACACCCTTAAAAAATCCTAACACTAACCCCCGAAGATCCACTTACCGGGAGAAGTCTTCATCCAAGCGGAAAGAAGTCCTCAATGAAGCCGGAGAAGTCTTCATCCAAGCCGGCAGAAGTGGTCCTCCAGACGGGCAGAAGTCTTCACCTAGACGGCATCTTCTATCTTCATCCTTCCGACGCAGAGCTCCATCTTCAAGACATCCGTGCGGAGCATCCTCTTCAATCGATGGCTTCTTCTACACTGAAGGTTCCTTTAAATTACATCATCCAAGATGGTGTCAATTAGATTCCGATTGGCTGATAGAATACTATCAGCCAATCAGAATTAAGGTTGAAAAAATCCTATTGGCTGATGCTATCAGCCAATAGGATTGAACTTTAATCCTATTGGCTGATCCAATCAGCCAATAGGATTAAGCTTGCATTCAATCAGCCAATAGAATGCAAGCTCAATCAGTGTAGAAGAAGCCGTCGATTGAAGAGGATGCTCCGAGCTGGATGTCCGTGTCGGAAGGATGAAGATAGAAGATGCCGTTGGGTGAAGACTTCTGCCTGTCTGGTGGACCACTTCTGCCGGCTTGGATGAAGACTTCTCCCGGCTTCGTTGAGGACTTCTTGCCACTTGGATGAAGACTTCTCTCAGTAAGGGGATCTTCGGGGGTTAGTGTTAGCATTTTTTAAGGGTGTATTGGGTGGGTTTTATTTTTAGGTTAGGGCTTTTGGGCCGCAATAGAGCTAAATACCCTTTTAAGGGCAATGCCCATCCAAATGCCCTTTTTAGGGAAATGGGTAACTTAGGTTTTTTAGTTAGGGTTTTATTTGGGGGATTGGTTGTGTGGGTGGTGGGTATTAATGTTGGGGTGGTTGTTTGTATTTTTTTTTACAGGTAAAAGAGCTGATTTGATTGGGGCAATGCCCTGCAAAAGGCCCTTCTAAGGGCTATTGGTAGTTTAGTTTAGGCTAGGGTTTTTTATATTTTGGGTGGGCTTTTTTTATTTTGATAGGGCTATTAGATTAGGTGTAATTAGTTTAAAGATCTTGTAATTTGTTTTTTATTTTCTGTAATTTAGTGTTTTGTTTTTGTAATTTAGCTAATTGGATTTAATTTAGGGAATGTATTTAATTGTAGGGATTGTATTTAATTGTAGGGTTAGGTTAGGTGTTAGTGTAAGACAGGTTAGGTTTTGTTTTACAGGTAAATTTGTATTTATGTTAGTTAGGTAGTTATTAAATAGTTAATAACTATTTAGTAACTATTCTACCTAGTTAAAATAAATACAGACTTGCCTATAAAATAAAAATAAAACCTAAGCTAGATACAATGTAACTATTAGTTATTTTGTAGCTAGCTAGGGTTTATTTTACAGATAAGTATTTAGTTTTAAAGTGAAGGTAAAGTTACCTTGACACTGATACAGAATATAATTATTTTTTAAAAATGAATGGGACTTTCATTCATGATTTTTTACATTATTACTTCAAAAGCCTTTATTTTCTATTTAAAATCCTTTTTTGCCTATTTTCACAATCATCCCGCTCTGTATTTTTTTTTTTTATTTCTGGTCACGTTTTTAGAGCAACCAGTTGAATTTCTGGCCGTTAGGTGCCCGTGACCGGACGTCATCCGCCCACTCGCTATACTGCTCATGCGCTAGAGTCTATTTCTCCATCAAAGACTACACCGGGTGTTCTAGTTTCGCGCATGCGTACTGTTTCTGCTTAAGGCCAGTTAATGTTGGTTGAAGGGAGATGGGTGCGCTTAGAATCGCGCATGCGCAGTTAGATTGCTCATCGTGAACGCGCTCCTGCTGTTACGTATAGAGCCGGGTAGGCTCTATACGTAACAGCACATTACAAACCGGATGTAGAGGTTGGGAGGAGTTATGGACAGAACGGTAGGGAAAAATATAGTTAAAAAAAAGACAAATATAATTTTTTTTATAAAATAAAGTTAGCGATTAGCATATTCTATGTTCAAGGAATACATAGATATATTCAAATTACATAAACTTTACCTTCACTTTAAATAGGAATTTTTTAGTTATTAATAGTAAGTTTTCTTTAGATTTATTTTAATTATATTTAAGTTAGGGGGGTTAGGGTTATGGTTACACTTAGGGTTAGGGGTTCATAACTTTAATATAGTGGCGACGACGTTGGGGGCGGCAGATTAGGGGTTAATAAATGTAGGTAGGTGGCGGCGCTGTTAGGGGCAGCAGATTAAGGGTTAATAATATTTAACTAGTGTTTGCGATGCGGGAATGGGCAGTTTAGGGGTTAATATGTTTATTATAGTGGCAGATTAGGGGTTAATAAATATAATGTAGGTGTCGGCAATGTCAGGGGCGGCAGATTAGGGGTTAATAAGTGTAAGATTAGGGGTGTTTAGACTCGGGGTTTATGTTAGGGTGTTAGGTGTAAACATAAAATGTGTTTCCCCATAGGAATCAATGGGGCTGCGTTACTGAGCTTTACGCTGCTTTTTTGCAGGTGTTAGAATTTTTCACTGCCGCTCTCCCCATTGATGTCTATGGGGAAATCGTGCACGAGCACGTACAACCAGCTCACCGCTGACTTAAGCAGCGCTGGTATTGGAGTGCGGTATGGAGCACAATTTTGCTCTACGCTCACTTCTTGCCTTTTAACGCCGGGTTTGTAAAAACCTGTAATACCAGCGCTGTATGTAAGTGAGCGGTGACAATAACGTGCAAGTTAGTACCGCACTCCTCATAACGGAAAACTCGTAATCTAGCCGATAGGGAATTAAGAAGACAACAATGGGACATTTTTTTTTTTTTTTAGCTTTTCTGTATTTATCTCTTAATTCAGAACACATAGGGTCCTGCAGGAGTCCATGTTTCACAGTTTCTAACTGATTGTGTACTTCCCTGCTCTTGAAATATACATTCTGTCCCTTTTGATATTTCCAGTAAAGAGTTTATTTTAAGTAGAAGCATGTTTATAGTCTCACTCAAAATATTTAACATAGGCCTTGTGCATCTACAGATGGTTGTCTTCTATGTATTATGATTTTGACTTGTGCCTGAAAATTCAATTCTGCTGAAAGCTGGAGTCTAGTTAGGAACTCTGGAAGCTTTCATCTGTCTCGTACCTGTCATCAATTAAAGTGCAGACCATGAAAGAAGAATATTAATGACATAGTCAGACATAGGTATATTATAGCAATGATGTACACATCTAGACAAAATGAATTGTTGCAAATGCAAATATGTTTTCTTTTTTTAAAAGACATTGTGCCAGATTGCGATATCGGGTTTTTGCGACCGTTTGCCCGCAGGTTATATTGCGCTCGATTTACAAGTTGAAAGTAAACGCGATCGCTTCATTGCAATCGGATTTAATATGCGTCGGGATAGCGCATCCTCAGAGCTCTGGTTAACTGTTTTGTGAAACAAAAAAGTGTCACAAAACAAATAAAAAATACATTTCAAAGTACAGTAACAACCATTTAACACTATCTAAAAAAAAATTAAATAAAAGTTATAAGGGCTCACAAATATGAGGTCTTTGGTGTTAGAAAAAAAGTCTGCATAGGGCTCTAACATAGAGATACATATACACATGACTAAATATGTATACATATATATGTATGTATGTACGAGTTAACGCTGGTTGGGTTATCGCGTACTCAGAGCTGTGGTTAAATGTTTCACAAAAAAAAGTCTCACAAAACACATCAAAAATACTTTACAAAGTACAGTTACACTTATAATAACACCATCTAATACATTGTTGTTGGGTTGTTTTTCAAATATTGCACACAAAAGTTATAACGGCTCAAAGATATGAGGTATCAGGTGTTAGGGAAAAAAAAGGCAGGCAAAGGGCTTTAACATAGAGATCTCTTTACGTCGGGTTAGACCCCTTGAGAACGAGTTTGAGTTAGTGCGTGAGTAGGGTATTGACTTCTACGAGGAATACTTTATCGCGCACACAATATTCTAATTGCAGTAGAAGTAAGCTGTTTGCATGCGTCGGGTTAGGGTGAGCATGATAACTTTTTAATTTCAACTTGTAATACGAGCGCAACCCAACGTGCGTAAATAAGCGCTCTAGGGAAAGCGCTAAATAATGCACCACTTAATAATTTGGCCCATTACTGGCTAGTGTGACATGATATCATTCATACAAGGCTATAACTATGTCCTGGTGACAAATAAAAATTGTAGCCATTCAGAGAAGCCAATCATGCCTCCTTTTTACACCTCGATTCTCAGTTATGTCACATTGTTTTCTTTAGTTAAAAAGGAGCAAATCTAATCTTGTATTACTAAATCAGTAAATGTATTCTGATTGCTTAATTAATCATATTTATTCTATTAATTGGTATTATTTAATAAAAGCAAAATAAAATATTTAGGATCCTCAACGCACAATTGTAATCCCCAGAATTACTTTTCTGAACATAGTTTCCTAATTTGCATCCAATTAAAGTTGCTTTAAAGGGACATGAAACTCAACATTTTTCCTTCATGATACAAATATAGCATACCACTTTAAACAACTTACAATTTACTTCAATGATCAATTTTGCTTTATTATTTTTGTATCCTTTATTAAGCCACAGTAAATGCATTATTGGGAGCTAGCTAATAACATCAGTAAAGTCAATGACAAGAGGCATATATGTACAGCCACCAATTAGCAGCTAGGTTCCACATAGGTATGTTCTACATAGGTATGCTTCTCAACTAAGGATACCAAGAGAACAAAGGAAATTAAATCAAAAAAGTAAATTGGAAAGTTGTTTAAAATTGTATGCGCTATCTGAATCATGAAAAAAAAAATGTGGGTGTTGTGTCCCTTTAAATATAGATAATAATTATATTCATAATTACTAAAATAGTAGAAATAGAAGACTAAATTAAAAAAATGCAAAATTGTGTATTTTGTTTCATTTAATTGCCTACTCTTTTTTTAAAGGATGCATAACCAGTGAGGTGCACTTTTATATAATAAGTGTACTCACACAAAGTTGCCAAGCTGGTTTTCCATATATATGAGAAAGCTGCACACCTAATCATGCGCACATGCATAACTACACACATATCTATGCCCATATATACTGTATGTGTCAATCCTATCTTGCATTTTTTTTCTTCTCTTTACATATATTGTGATTTTAAAAATATTATACATTAAGGCTGCCATTAATGATGGCGATTTTCCTGGCTGAATAATGCATCATGTTTTCTCAGTCTGCTCTAGTTTTGGTAACTGAATGTAAGGTGAACCCCAGTTTGCAATAGGGGAAAAGAAACAGAAATATTTTTAAGCACATAGAAATATATTATAAATAGATAATACAAAATGTTGCTAGAACTTGTAAAGCAGAAAAGTGTAACTATTGTCAGTTACAGTAAAATAACATTCAAATGAATATATCTGCACTATATACACTCATAGAAATCACTTTACTGTCCATCTCCAAATGAAAACAATACATCAGACTCCAAGATATATAAATATTTATAAAACTTTATTTGTATAACTTTGTATATACACAGCACATTTAAAGTTGTGGAAGTACAGGAACAATCTGAATACAACTGCACAATATCTAGTACTTCATCCTGAAGAATCCGTCAAGTTTTTAAAGGGACATTAAACCAAAAGTTTTTCTTTTATGTTTATCATAGAGCATACAATTTTAAACAACTTTCCAGTTTACTTCTATTATTAATTTTGCTTCATTCTCTTATTAACCTTTATTAAAGGAGCAACAATGCGCTACTGGAAACCTGCTGAACACATTGGTAAGCCAATCATAAGAGGTATATATGTATAACTACCAATCAGCAATTAGTTCCTAGCTCCTGAGCCTACCTAGGTATGCTTTTCAACAAAATATACTAAGAGAATGAAACAAATTAGATAGGAGAAGTAAATAGGAAAGTTGTTCAAAGTTGTACATTTTATCTGAATCCTGAAATACATTTTTGAAGTTTCATGTCCCTTTAAATCATCCATTAGCCTGACCTGACAGGGTTGGCTGAGTAGCCAGTGACATTATGTAACACTCTTTACCCAAAGTAATGTTACCTTAATCCCAAAGACAGCTGGATAACAGCCATAGCCCTTGCTTATAGTAGCCATAGCACTTACAGTTTACAGTACCAGGTCAGGTCAAGAAACTTGCCTGGTAAAACTCTCTAAACAAGGCAAAACAATAATAAAGGAATTTTTAAGTCTGTTTAGGCACTTCTATAAAAAAACAACAACTAAAATGTTTTATTGGCCAAAGCAAGACATGTTTAAATGGTAAACTATGCCTGTGTTGCACACTTAGGCATTTTATGCAGACCTCCGAATGGGAAGATTTATTATTTATTTGGGACATGAATTATCTTTCCATAGTCATTTCTAGTATGGTCACTTGAAAGTTTTTGCCTAAAGATAAGAGGAACTTGTTGACTTTGTACTTAATGGGAAGCCCACTTAGCCTGCAGACCTCTTCAAGTCAACAACATGCAAATGCATCACTTAAAGGGACATTCCAGCCAAAATATGAATCCACATGATACATTTTAGTTTTGAATTGAAGCATTTTTGCAATTTGCATGTAAAACTAAACCTGTTTCAAAAGTGGATTTAAAGGGACATGAAATCCAATTTTTTTCTTTCATGATTCAGATAGAGCATGCAACTTTAAGCAACTTTCTAATTTACTTCTATTAGCACTTTTCTTCGTTCTCTTGATATTTTTATTTGAAAAAGCAGGAATGTAAAGTTAGGAGCCACCAATCAGCGACCAATCAGCAAGCGCTAAGCAGGGTTCTGAACCAAAAATGGGCTCCTAATCTTATATTCCTGGGGCCCGATCCAATATGCAGTGTCGCCCGCAAAAGCCGGCAACGCAAAATTTTGCGCGGGTTTGGTATCACATATACGGCGTAACCTAGAAGTTATGGTCGTATATTTCTGCCTTCGGCCGTAGTTTTTTGGCCCATAGACAGGTATACCAAACCCGAGCAGTTTGGTATCCAATATACAGCGTAAGGACTTACGTGGCGAAAAGAAATCTTACTCCATTTTCACCTCGCCACAAATTGCAGGTATAGTAAGCCTTACGCGGAGTATTGGAGCCCTGTAACTCCCTAAACTACCTGCAAAATAAAACCTAACACCTAACGCATTCGCAATGTCTATCTACTTGTCAACCAAAATCCCCCGCCGCAATCCCTAATAAAGTGTTTAACCCCTAAACCGCCGCTCCCGTACCCCGCCAAAAGCTACATTAAATGTCTTACCCCCTAATGTGATCCCCCTACACCGCCGCCACCTACATTAAAATTATTAACCCCTAATGTAATCCCCCTACACCGCTGCCACCTATATTAAAATTATTACCCCCTAATGTGAGCCCCCTACCCCGCCACCACCTATTTTAACTACATTACCCCCTAATCTAATCCCCCTACACCGCTGCCACCTATATTAAAATTATTAACCCCTAATCTAATCCCCCTACACCGCCGCCACCTATAATAAATGTATTACCCCCTAAAATACTAAAATGTCCCTACCCTCAACTAAATTACAAATAGCTCTGAAAAGGGCCTTTTGCGGGGCATTGCCCCAAAGTAATCAGCTCTTTTACCAGCCCTTAAAAGGGCCTTTTGCGGGGCATTGCCCCAAAGTAATCAGCTCTATTACCAGCCCTTAAAAGGGCCTTTTGTGGGGCATTGCCCCAAAGTAATCAGATCTTTTACCTGTAATCTGACCCCCCTACACCGCCGCCACCTATATTATATATATTAACCCCTAATCTAATCCCCCTACACCACCGCCACCTATATTAAATATATTAACCCCTAATCTGACCCCCTACACCGCCACCACCTATATTAACTATATTAACCCTAATTATATTAGGGTTAATATAGTTAATATAGTTATTATATTATATATATTATTAATATAGTTAATAATAAATATAGTTATTATATTATATATATATTAACTATATTAACCCTATCTAACTCTAACACCCCTAACTTAATTATTATTGAAATAAATCTAAATAATATTAATATTATTAACTAAAATATTCCTATTTAAAACTAAATACTTACCTATAAAATAAACCCTAAGATAGCTACAATGTAATTAATAATTACATTGTAGCTGTTTTAGGGTTTATATTTATTTTACAGGTAACTTGGTATTTATTTTAACTAGGTACAATAGCTATTAAATAGTTAATAACTATTTAATAGCTACCTAGTTAAAATAATTACCAATTTACCTGTAAAATAAATCCTAACCTAAGTTACAAATACACCTACACTATCAATAAATTAATTAAATAAACTATAATTATCTAAACTAAAATACAATTAAATAAACTAAACTAAATTACAAAAAAAAAAAAACACTAAATTACAAAAAATAAAAAAAGATTACAAGAATTTTAAGCTAATTACACCTAATCTAAGCCCCCTAATAAAATAACAAAGCCACCCAAAATAAAAAAATGTCCCTACCCTATACTAAATTACAAAAGGTAATCAGCTCTATTACCAGCCCTTAAAAGGGCCTTTTGTGGGGCATTACCCCAAAGTAATCAGCTCTTTTACCTGTGAAAAAAAAGAACACCCCCCCATTACAACCCACCACCCACACACCCCTACTCTAAAACCCACCCTATCCCCCCTTAAAATAACCTAAGTCTAACCCCCAAGTGGTCCTTACCTGTGCTGAAGACTGGCGGAGAAAGTCCTGTTCCAAGCGGAGAAGTCTTCTTCCAGGCAGCGACCTCTTCTTCCAGGAACCAGCCGGCGCGGAGCGGAGGAGTTGAAGACCGATGACCGCGGAGCTGAAGAACGTCCTCTCTGGAATTGAAGACCGGCGATGCAGGAACTGAAGATCGGTGACGCTGGAACTGAAGACCGGAGCCATGGAGCATGGAGGATACTTTTCATACGATCGCCGCTGTACACTGAATAGGAATTCAAGGTACGCGATTAAAAATGGCGTCCCTTGAATTCCTATTGGCTTATTTGAGCCTTCAAATTCAAATCAGCCAATCGTATAAGAGCTACTTTAATTCTATTGGCTGATTTGAATAGCCAATAGAATAAGAGCTACTGTAATTCTATTGGCTGATTAGAATAGCCAATAGAATTACAGTAGCTCTTATTCTATTGGCTATTCAAATCAGCCAATAGAATTAAAGTAACTCTCATCCAATTGGCTGATTTGAATTTGAAGGCTCAAATCAGCCAATAGGAATTCAAGGGACACCATTTTTAATCGCGTACCTTGAATTCCTATTCAGTGTACGGCGGCGATCGTATGAAGAGGATCCTCCACGCTCCATGGCTCTGGTCTTCAGTTCCAGCATCGCCGATCTTCAGTTCCAGAGAGGACGGTCTTCAACTCCTCCGCTACGCGCCGGCTGGTTCCTGGAAGAAGAAGAGGTCGCCGCCTGGAAGAAAACTTCTCCGTCTGGAACAGGACCTTCTCCGCCGGTCTTCAGGACAGGTAAGGACCACTTGGGGGTTAGACTTAGGTTTTTTTAAGGGGGGATAGGGTGGGTTTTAGAGTAGGGGTGTGTGGGTGGTGGGTTGTAATGGGGGGGGGTTATTCTTTTTTTTCACAGGTAAAAGAGCTGATTACTTTGGGGCAATGCCCCACAAAAGGCCCTTTTAAGGGTTGGTAATAGAGCTGATTACTTTTTATAATTTAGTTTAGGGTAGGGACATTTTTTTATTTTGGGGGGCTCTGTTATTTTATTAGGAGGCTTAGATTAGGTGTAATTAGCTTAAAATTCTTGTAATCTTTTTTTATTTTTTGTAATTTAGTGTTTTGTTTTTGTAATTTAGTTTAGTGTATTAAATTATATTTTAGCTTAGATAATTGTAGTTTATTTAATTAATTTATTGATAATGTAGGTGTATTTGTAACTTAGGTTAGGATTTATTTTACAGGTAAATTGGTAATTATTGTAACTAGGTAGCTATTAAATAGTTATTAACTATTTAATAGCTATTGTACCTAGTTAAAATAAATACCAAGTTACCTGTAAAATAAATATAAAGCCTAAAATAGCTACAATGCAATTATTAATTATATTGTAGCTATCTTAGGGTTTATTTTATAGGTAAGTATTTAGTTTTAAATAGGAATATTTTAGTTAATAATATTAATATTATTTAGATTTATTTCAATAATAATTAAGTTAGGGGTATAATAACTATATTAATTATTAACTATATTAATAATATAATAACTATATTAACTTAATGTACACGGAAAGGTGTAATATAATTAGGGTTAATATAGTTAATATAGGTGGCGGCGGTGTAGGGGGTCAGATTAGGGGTTAATATATTTAATATAGGTGGCGGCGGTGTAGGGGGATTAGATTAGGGGTTAATATATTTAATATAGGTGGCAACCGTGTAGGGGGGTCAGATTACAGGTAAAAGAGCTGATTACTTTGGGGCAATGACCCGCAAAAGGGCATTTTCAGGGCTATTTGTAATTTAGTTTAGGGTAGGGACATTTTAGTATTTTAGGGGATAATACATTTATTATAGGTGGCGGCGGTGTAGGGGGATTAGATTAGGGGTTAATACATTTAATATAGGTGGCGGCGGTGTAGGGGGATTAGATTAGGGGTTAATCATTTTAATATAGGTGGCGGCGGTGTAGGGGGATTAGATTAGGTGTTAATCATTTTAATATAGGTGGCAGCGGTGTGGGTAATGTAGTTAAAATAGGTGGTGGAGGGGTAGGGGGCTCACATTAGGGGTTAATATAGTTAATGTAGCTGGCGGCGGGGTAGGGGGCTCACATTAGGGGTTAATATAGTTAAAATAGGTTGCGGCGGTGTAGGGGATCATATTAGGGGGTAATATAGTTAATGTAGGTGGCGGCAGGGTAGGGGGCTTACATTAGGGGGTAATATAGTTAATGTAGCTGGCGGCGGGGTCCGGGAGCGGCGATTTAGGGGTTAATATATTTATTGTTAGGAGTGAGAGGGGGGATTGCGGATAGAGGGGTATACGTGTCGGGTTATTTTTGGGAGGCGTGTTAGACAGTAACGGCAGATTGGATACTTTAGTAAGTTTTTTTATGTGGCGGCAGTTTCTAAAGTGCCGTAAGTCACTGGCGACTCCAGAAATTTGTACTTACGCAGATTTCTGGACATCGCTAGTTTGTCCGACTTACAGCACTTTAGCAACTGCCGGCGCCGTAGATGAGATAGCTCGCTGTGCGAGCTGAAACTATGGGTGGCGCAGGTTTCCACGCTTGCGCCGAAACCTGCGCCGTATATCGGATCGCGCCCCTGCTTTTTAAAATAAATATACCAAGAGAACGAAGAAAAAATTGTAATAGGAGTAAATTAGAAAGTTGCTTAAAATTGCATGCTCTATCTGAATCATGAAAGAAAAAAAAAATTGTGTTTCATATCCTTTTTAAGTATGCACCGTGCACCAGCATTTTAACCCCTTCACTATCAGGACTTTCATAGAAGAACTCTCCACTACATATAAACAAAAAACAAGCCCTGTTTTTTTTATTTACCTGTCAAAACTATATATTTTTTTAAGTAGGCAACCCAAGGTATTGATCTAGGCCCATTTTGGTATATTTCACGACACCATTTCATCGCCAAATAAAAAAAAACTTAATTTTTTTCACAAACTTTAGGTTTCTCACTTAAATTATTTACATGACGCTTGTGCAATCATGGCACAAATGATTATAAAATCTTTTCTGGTATCCTCTTTATTCAGAAATAGCAGACATATGTGGCTTTGCCATTTCGTTTTGCTAATTGGAATGCCACTAATTGCAGCTGCGCCCCACACTCATCTGACACCTCTCACCCCCTAATCCCTACCTGATCCCTACAAACAGCTCTTTTCCCTTCACGCACCCCCCCATTAGTTACCACCATCTTAGGTACTGACAGACAGTCTGATCCTCCTTCACCCTCCCACCTCCCTGATCCCCCAAATTGCTCTCTAACCCTCTCACTACTTCTGGAAATCTTTAGTACTGGCAGCGGCTAGTACCTATAAAATACATATATTTATTTTGTAGTATTTCTGTAGTGTAGTGGTCTCCCCCTCTGGAGATCTTTGTCTAGGGCCCCCACCCCACTCTTTTTTCTGTAGTGTAGCCCCCATTCCTCCCTCTCACTTCATTTTTTACAGCATTATAGGGCCATCCCACTCCCTTCCCTCTCAGCTGCTGGACCACCCACACGTCTCCCGGTTTCCCTGTCACACCTCCCACCAGTCACCATAAGATGATCGTTAAAGACAGTAATACACACAGTGTCACCATCTGTAACAATCTGGCATCTGCCTTAATATGGAAATGGAGCACCAATTGTGCTCCAGTTCCATATGCAGGCAAATGCCTGAAGCTCAGGAACTCCAGCTCTCATTTGTAACTTTACACCAGAGACTGCTGGAGCTTCTTGCAGCTCGGACGTATATATACATCATGCGTACAATAGGCAAACCGCATGATTTATATCTATGTCCTTTTGGGTTAAGGGGTTAAACACAGCACTTGCTCAGAGAGCCGAAGGTGGTTGTACATCTGGTAATGACTCAATTTGTTAATTGCTGACAGGATACAAGCCCCACTACTGCTCTAAGCAGTTGCCGTATTTCAAATGCTGGTGCACTGAGAATATCTAGCTATGCTTCACATGCACATGCAGAGAAAAATATTAACACTAAAACAGTGATAACGTTTACTAGAAACATTTTTACCATTACATGTATATTGCAAATATGCTTCTATTCAAAGATTTAATTCATCTATGTGCATTTACATTTTTACCAGAATGTCCCTTAACATATATAATAGGAATCACATAATGAGGGTTATCTTGGTACATGCAGGATAGCTTACAAGGGGCCAGATTACTAGTGGATTGGTATTTATCGCTCCTGCTCGCACGCTAACTCTGCTAGAAGTAATCTTTTTGCACATGTTGGGTAGCAACCGTATTACAAGTTGAAAGTGAAAACTTTTCGCTCGAGTGCTAACCCAATGCTCACAAAAAGCTGAAATTAGAATGAGCGTTACATCCGCAATGAACCCGATATTGCTTGCGCGTAACTGTTAGCGCACCTCTCGTAATCGGGCCCAAAAAAGGGCCAAAATATGGTAATAAAAGCCTTAATTTTTACATAATTTTAAGCATAGTTCGCAGATGTGTAATATGTTATGTTTGCTAAAATAAAATCATCATCATGACAATTTAATTTTTTCAGTATGACAGAAAACAATATATTTGTATCCTCATTTTTTGCAATAACTCCTGTTAAATTTTATTTTTCTGTTAGTATTTGTGCCTACTGTAAATACTGGTTTTGGTTATTTGGGAAATTTGCAGAAATTAAACATGAACCAGGCATTACATTTTTTTAACACAAATATAAGAAATTGATGAGTGTTCCCTTGAGTATGAATAAATCTATCTGATTGTGTCAGTATAGAAGGGATATGAATCTTTTCTATACATTACACAATACTTAAAGATATCTAATTTAAAATGCAATTCAACCCAGGGAAACCCCACTATCCTATATAGTCATCTTTCAGGATGTCATCCAAAAGGATGTGTAAGCCAGATAAACTTAACAAGCATTTTAAAATATTTTTGGCGTATAACACATTCAATGTGTATAAGCATTGACCACTAAGCCACACTGGGATAGTGCCATATTTCAGCTCCCTGAGGTAAAATATTCCTGATCTATGTCTATTTCCAGAATTCAGTGGTTGAAGATAGCTATATAAACACATCTGTTAAGAAAGAGGAAAAAGCAAAGCATTTCTTGCACATAATGTTGTACAATCAGATAGATATCTGTTTACTTATGTTGAATGTCTGGATTCCATGTTAAGACAAGTGGATTGTACTTCAAAGCTTATGTAATAGTAAAAAGAATGACGACCATATACTGACATTTGCTTTCTTAGGGACATGGGATGGCAATTAGCCAGCAGTGACATTTGCTTTCTTAGGGACATGGGATGGCAATTAGCCAGCAGTGAGATTTTAAGGGTGTAAAATGCATCCTAAATTAGTTTTTGTTCCCAGACCTCAGATAGTATAGCAACACAAACATGTGCATACTAGGATTCTTCCCTCCACAAAACCAATGGTGTTTAATGCTAACTGACCTTATACCTTTTGTGTATGTTATCCAAAGGAACACTTTGGCTTGAATGATTAACAAACCAGATGGACATTTTTCACATGGTACATAGGGACTCACACATCTGTTTTCTTTTGCAAGGTACATCTTGGATTTTTGTAAAGATTTGTTTCTATACTTGCTCACTTCACCTGTTAACTGATACCTGGTTAAGTAAGAAGTTATAAATATAACACAAATCATAATTTAAACTACAAAACTTGTACAAAAGTGAAATATGACCAACAGAATTATTATTCCTTTTTGCTGCCTATTTTTTATGTATAAAACTAAAACTAATTTATTTTAATTACGTTGTTGTATTTGTATCCAAAGATTTGTGAATTTCCCAAAGTTTTTGCCTAGAAGACTAGAGACTTCTGTTCTTACAACAAAATTGCAGTTTTTCAAAGCCAAAACTGAAAAAGCGCAGGGAATATTTAATTAATTTTAAAGGGACACTGAACCCAATTTTTTTCTTTCATGATTCAGATAGAGCATGCAACTTTCTAATTTACTCCTATTATCAATTTTAAAAGCAGGAACGTTAATCTTAGCAGCCAGCCCATTTTATGTTCAGCACCATGGATAGCACTTGCTTATTGGAGGCTTAAATTTACCCACCAATAAGCAAACCAAAAATGGGCCGGCTCCTATGCATCACATTTCTGCTTTTTAAGTAAAGATAGCAAGAGAACGAAGAAAAATTGATAATAGGAGTAAATTAGAAAGTTGCTTAAAATTGCATGCTCTATCTGAATCATGAAAGAAAAAATTTTGGGTTTAGTGTCCTTTAAGGATAACTAGTAACAGTGTAAGATTATGAATAAATACTATTTTAGTTGTATTTTTGTCATATAAATCTGGAGATGTCTAGTGTGCACATATACCAAAACATTTTCATAGTATGCTCAGCACAATAAACAGCCATTAGAAGTGGCTGGTTATTGCTACCGCTCGCGCTAGCAATTACTGATCAGAAAATTAACCAGAGATCAGATATCTGGTTAATTTTCTAAATGTGCCCCAATTGCCTTCAAAATACAGTGGTGTGTTCTTTATTAAAAAAATAAAAATAGAATCATCTTTATTTTTTAATAAAGTAACTGCACAAAGCAGTTATAAGGAGTTAAAGCTGGTGGGAGTGGTGTTAAAAAAAAAAAAAAAACAGCACTGAAAAATGCCTTTACATTGTGGTCTATGGGAGCTGTGTGTTCCCTGTAAATATATATGTGTATGCTTATATACCTATATATTTATGTGTTTATATGTGTACGTACACATATGAACACATAAATATATATATATATATATATATATATATATATATTCATTAACAATAATCAACCCGCACTACCAACTTACTATCCCAATTAGAAAAGAGAGCACTAACGCCTCAGGTCTTCTGCTCCCGCCCAACGTAGCGTGACGTCACTGCGCCTGTGGGGATGCAACGTACAAAGGCTGCCAGTTCAAATTACAACATAAAGGGAGCCTTGGTCAATTACTCTCCATACACCTGAGGGGATAAAGATTCTCACCAACATATGAAAGAACAGCAGAGAGTCCAAGAGTTCCATTGAATATAAAGACACCTTCCCACAAAGGGATAAAAAAGGGTGGATCAAGGAAATCCAAAGATACCATACTGAGGCCAAGATTATCTCTAATCACACAGAGCAGACACCTTACCTCATATGATTGAGGTCTGAGTAGGTAAGCAAGCATTCTTTACATCATTATACAACTATAAGAAGTTATCGACTAAATAAGTAACAGCATACAGCTATTAATTAAGATCTGTCACACCTATGAAAGACTTTTTATAAAAGGCTTTTTTATTTTTACTGCATACAGAAAAGACTGTCTATATAGCTGAGCGCCTTTTTACTTTTATTGATTGCTCTTTTCTCAATACCTTTAACAGTGTCAGGGGTACACTGTATCAATACAAGGCAACACGCTATTTACACTAAACTCTTGTTGGGATAAAAATCCCTTACAAATGGTGTATTGTACAGTACACACTGAATAAGATATATATTCAGTACAATTGGTTACGCCAATACACACACTAAATAATATAGGGATTCTTAACTACATTTATGTAGTAACTCCTTAGGGTAGTACAAAGCCTTAAACAAAATAGAAGTGGAAACATCAAAACCACTACTAAGGTTGAGCGCTGGTGAATTTTTTCTTGACTCTTATATATTCATATACATATATATTTAAAATTGCTGCCCATTGCCTGCGATTTACCTCGTTCGCTGCGCTAGGTTCTAATATCGTATCTGACAGCATGAGAATGAGGCTCCCATTGAAGCTTATTGAAGTGTGCTCGTGTGAGCGCAATGCTTCCATGCAATTGCACCCAACTTGTAATACCAACTCACATTTGTGTGTGCTGGTATTACAAAGTGAAGCACAAAATATTGATTTATTGATAATCTTGTAATCTGGCCCATAGTTAGGTCAAGCAACCAGGGATGAAGTCAGGAACAGCCATGAGAGGAAATGAGATTGTTTGTGGGAATAGCTAGATATGTCTGTGCGGGTTTTATGACTATGGTCCATGGTATCAATTTATGAAAATGGGACATGTATAGCAAAAGGGTAGCAGTGAAGAGGACAGTGGAATACAAAACGACTTGCAGTTGGGAGTTCTGTATTTGTGCAAGTTTGTATGTACAGATATCCATATTTGTGGCACTATAAAAAATGTATGAATCGTAATGCAATCAAATTAATGATAGTACAGCTGAGGCTTACCCATTAATACCGCAACTGAAATTTTTGAGTTTGCCATTGCTGAGTAGTATGAAAATAATTTATTTAGTGTCAACCAGGGGTACATGTTGGTCTAGGGGTTAGGTAAATTTCGAGCAGTAGCTCTGTGGCATGATGCTATTACATTTATAATCTCTCCAAATTATTTTTAAAAACAATTAAAAATCAATAATCCCTGGTTGTCCTCCTTTGGCCTCTGGTTGTGAAAAATAGGACGATATTATTGAGAGTGAGTGGGGGGTTAGGTGGCAGCAGATTTCCCAATGTCTAGGGCAGCACAAAACCTAACTGCATCAGTGTATTTAAAAACAATGTGTAATAGGTGTGTAATGTTTTTATATGGAAAAGAAGAATTATATTAAAAATAATAAAGAATACATTTTTGCTTTATATGAATAATTGTAATTGACAACACAAACTGCAAGGGCTAGGCAAGCAAGGAGACAGCTATTAGAATTGTTGCTGATATAACAAAATTCCTCATTACAAAATGAAGAAACAGCCATTTAATTGTGGACTTAGTCTTACTCTGAATTAGGTTGCAGCAAACCAACAAAACTACTAGATCATTTTCTTGTCAAACACCAAAGAAAAATAACTTGTTTCACCTTAAATCACTGCATAACATTTCCTGAGGCATCAGCGAAAATTGGGTTAACGTTCAAAAATTTTTTTTTTCACTTCATACAATATATCAAGCAAAGCAATGCATTACCCAACATCTGGATAACTTATGTATTGCCCCAACATCTGCATAACAACATAAATCAGTTAGACATTGCATCAGTCTTATGTTAAGAATAAAGTCTAAAGTGCATTTACATTATCTTAAAAAATAATACTACTTAAGCCTGTCACTACATTGAAATTAAATATCAATCTGTTTATAGCATGGACATCAGAGCTCCCTTTGGTGTAGCATTTTTTTCCAGAAAAGATACTGGTGGAAAAAAGCACACATACATGTAGGACAAAGTTAATAATGGTTTAAGATGATGTCCTTCCTGTCTGTAATTGACACTTGGCAATTTACTTTTCCATAGATTCTTTTCAGTTTGGCTGTTTTTTCATCCTTCCAAATAGATTTAGGCCTTTAATAAAGTATTTCTATCCATCTATTTATCTGTCTGTCTAATTATTTACACTGAGTCAACAGAACTAGATTTGGAAAACATGTGAGCAAGTGTCCCCCTTATTTTTTTAATATTTTGTATTTATGACATAAATTGACAAACGCAACATTACCCTTATGATATTTTATTAAAAGCTGAAATTGGTATGAAAACCTATAGTCGGTATGTTTGTTTTAAAAGAGTCATAATAATTTATAATGATAGTGAATGGAAACTAAGATAAATACATCATAAATATACATGCTGATAATCAAGGATACTCAAAAATGATGAAAAATGTATCAATATTGAAAACCCTGTGCTTAGGTAAAAAAACAAGTGAAATGTTGAGTATTGAGTGATGATGGTTATTGAACATGTAATGGATTAATGATTTAGAGACAAGCTTAGATTAATGACCAGGGACCCTCAAGATATAGGGCCAGATTACAAGTGGTGCACTAATGATAGTGTGTGCGCGATAACCAATATTGTTAAACCTCAATACCATTAACGTGCTACTTTGATATTATAAGTCCATGGTAAAGTGTATTAACCTCATAAAGCTTAGCACACCTAACTTTGCTCAAGTGCAGACTGTACTTTCAATGTATATTGCGACCGTGCTAATTTGCATTAGTATTACAAGTTGAAAGTTACAGTTTATGGTTGAGCATCCGGAAGTTAGCCCCCATCGGACTTTCACTCGCTCGCTAACTTTTTACTGTCAACTTGTAATAAGCTTGATAACCCGTACGCAATCATTTTTTACTTTGAGCTCAGTTAGAAGACAAGTCACACCCAGGTACAAAGAATCCCCACAATTCAAGAAACAATTGATGATAATAATAATTAGGCCACAAGGAAAAAACAGGAAATCAGCTTCCATTTCATGCCATAAACCAATACATTAAGGGCACCGTTATTTTGATGAATTTGGGACTGACTGCAGAAAAGTTCTTTGGAAAAGGGAAACAATCCTTGGAAAGTCTGAGAGTATAATAGGACATCAATTGAATAGGATGCTTCTACATTTGATAGAAGCAGCCTGATTGTGTTTGTCTTGCAAACAGATGGGAAAAGAAATGAAGAAAGAGAGCGTTACTTTATTACAGCTAACCCCACAAGATTTTTTACCACACTATATAGAAAGCTGGAACAAGGAGCTTATGGGACATACTTGAAAACGAGAGAAATCTCAATGTATCCTTCCTGGTAAAATATTTTATAAATAAATGGGAATTTACATGACTACAATATTTTCTAATATCTCTAAGGTGTCATTTTCCAGCAGATTAATTGAATTAAACATGAGAATTATCCAAAGGTGGTATCATATCCCCTCTAGAATTAACAAATTATTTCCATCAGCGAACGACAAATGTTGGAGATGCGGTTCATCCCCTAGTCACGTGTCACACATATGGTGGTAGTGCCCAATTATACCTCTCACATGGGAAAACATTGCAGCTGAAACATCTAAAATGCTAGAACTTATCCTACCAGTTGAACCGTGTTTGTGGCTGTTTAACAAGACCCCTACTAAATTACTTACACATAAAAAGAAATCGATTTTTATACCTATTAACTGAAGGAAAGCACTTTTAAAAAAATAAAATGGACAAATCTAGAATCTCCCACAGTTGTTCAATGCCTACATCATTTTTATTACACCTTAGGCCTAGAAGAATATGCATATATTAAATATAAAAGAGAGAACAATGTGGGATACGTTTGTTGCTAATAAGTTCCCGGCAGTGGTTACTTAATGGGAGCAGGGCTATATGGAGAATGGATAATGGCAGGGCTATATGGAGAATGGATAATTGGGACCTAGTAGCTCTTTACAATACTAGCTTACAGATAGGAACCCATGAGGGTGTTGAGAAGATTACTCTGACAATTCTACTTTGTTATTTTGTTCTCTCTGTTAAACAAAAATGATAGTTCAGCTATGTACTAACGATATCTCCTAGACAATGTATGATGTTGCATTATTGTGTACGTTTTTTAAATATTCTATTGTCTTCTTCTTCTTCTTCTTCTTCATCAATAAAGCTGATTAAAAAAAAAAAAAGAAAGTTACATTCAAGTATTGGGCAAGCATCAAAATAACATAACATGCCCAGATACTACACAACAATTTGTTAAGTCATTTGGGAGTGTGTTTTAACAGAATAGTCACTCATGATGGGCTTCTGTCAATTAAATACATACAGTCAAAGAGGTTAGTGCTTAAAGGGACAGTCTAGTCCAAAATAAACTTTCATGATTCAGATAGAGAATGCAATTTTAAACAAATTTCCAAATTACTTTTATCACCAATTTTGCTTTGTTCTTTTGGTATTCTTAGCTGAAAGCTAAACCTAGGAGGTGCATATGCTAATTTCTAAGCCCTTGAAGGCCGCCTCTTCTCTCTGGGCATTTTGACAGTTTTTCACAACTAGAGGGTGTTAGTTCATGTGTGTCATATTGATAACACTGTGCTCACGCACGTTGAGTTCAGGTGAGCCAGCTCTGATTGGCTAAAATGGATGTTTGTCAAAAGAACTAAAATAAGGGGGCAGTTTGCAGAGGCCTAGACAAAAGGTAATCACAGAGGTAAAAAGTGTATTTATATAACTGTGTTGGTTGTGCAAAACTAGGGAATGGGTAATAAAGGCATTATCTATCTTTTTAAACAATAAAAATTCTGGTGTAGACTGTCCCTTTAATTTTAAGTGTTTTTATACAACAATACCAAAAACAATAAATCAATGTGTTTTGTCTGAACAAAACTCTAAAACCAACAAAGTCTATAAAAAGAATAAAATAAATGTAAAATCCGTACCCATCTTTTCACTTTTTCAATGCATGGTCGAAATGTTAAGCACACATAGATGTTACTGCTGAGTGGAAAGTCATGCTTTACATTTTGAGGTGACGCTGCTTTCTAAGTGTAAGAGGCAAAGTGCCATAACACTATTTCAAATTGGCGATAGAGCATCATAGTGTTTATTTTACTTTTGAAATGGTTGACAATGCTTTGGGCCTCTAAGCTACTAAAGTGGGGTGGTTGTGGAAAGCAGAAAGATATAAATAAAGACTGAGAAAAGGTCTCGAGGCTTGATTAGATATGAGTGACAAGAAGTAAGCTTGCTTTTAACTCCCTGGGACAGATGTGTATGTCTATATGACAAACTGTATAGATTTATTGCTCTATCAGCTAGGCTGTAAGAGATCATTTACAGGTTACATGGAGGCATGCAACTTGGGTTATTATATTTCAGCAAAAATAACTCCTCTGTACTCTTTCCCTTCTTAGTTGATTGTGGCACTGATTTGTCAGAACATTTAAATGAACAAGGCAGTCCTCTGTATCTTTTATTTTCACAAATATGTGATATTGCTCCTTTGATGCTTTTGTTATGTGTAATTGTTGTTGCCAGGTGCTGAGATAAAGAATCGTTGTCCTAAAACACATGTAGATACTTTTTTTTCACTCTTTTTCTTAACTCTTTTCCCCTATTGCTACTATTGGAATTTGCCAGCAAGAAGAATTTTTGTATTGTTATATTTCACCCAGAGTGTGATAAATCCACTTGTTTTTGAATACCAATATTAAGTGTGCAAGATTATGAGTGGAGCACTATTTAGCGCTTTCGCTAGAGTGCTAATTGTGCTAGAAGTAAACATTTTGCGCGTGTCAGGTTGTGCTCGTATTACGTTTTGAAAGTAAAAAGTTATTGGTCTAGCCCTAACCTGACGCGCGCATACAGTTTACTTTTAGCACAATTAGAATATTGGAAGTTTAATAACTTATTCCCCATAGAAATCAATGGAGTAAAAAAAAGTGAGGGAAAGAAACCCACTGTACTCGTGCTAACCTGAACTCATGTTCTCGAGGGCACTAACCAGAAGGCATAGTCTCAAGTGCACTAACCCAACGCATAATCTCAAGTGCACTAACCCAAATGCATACACTCAAGTGCAGTTACCCGACATGAAATATGAATATTTCAGATAGAAGAATATGTTTTATTTATTCATAAATACATATTTCTACATATATATGATGTTTTTTTGTATGCTATATATCTATACCTATATATATATATATATATATATATATGATTATATATAGGTATATATATATATATATATATATATATATATATATATATATATATATATAGGAATATCTATTTAGAAATACTTAAAACATATTCTGCTATGTGCAGAACATTGAAATGTAAATACACTGTATAACACTTTATTAAATATGAATATTGCATAAATATGAGTTTTCATGTTTTCATCTACTTAAATGCAAAGGGCTCTAATGCACTTATATATATATATATATAGTATATATATATATATATATATATATATATATATATATATATATAATGTGTTTGTACAAATGTGTTTATATGTGTATATATCTGCAAATATATATATATATGTATATATATATACATATGTATACATTTATATACATTATATATATATATATATATATATATATAAATATATATATATATATAGTGAAGATTGGATTAGCCGTATTAGTCAAGTAGATAAGATGCTCAAATACCAGAGTATTGCAGTATGCAGTGATATCTTTTTTATTGGACTAACATACACCTAGATTTAGAGTTCTGCGTTAGCCGTCAAAAGCAGCGTTAAGGGGTCCTAACGCTGCTTTTTGCCGCCCGCTAGTATTTAGAGTCAGGCAGGAAAGGGTCTAACGCTCCCTTCCCTACGGCGATTCCAGGCTACCGCAGATCCCCATACGCCAATTGCGTATCCTATCTTTTCAATGGGATCTGCCTAATGCTGGTATTTGGAGTCTTGGGAGAAGTGAGCGGTAGAGCCTCTACCGTCAAGACTCCTACCGCCAAAAAAAGTCAGTAGTTAAGAGTTTTATGGGCTAATGCCGGAATATAAATCTCTTAACTACTGTGCTCTAAAGTACACTAACACCCATAAACTACCTATGTACCCCTAAACCGAGGCCCCCCCACATTGCCACCACTCTAATAATTTTTTTTAACCCCTAATCTGCCGACCGGACATCGCAGCCACCTACTTTATACTTATGAACCCCTAATCTGCTGCCCCTAACATCACCGACACCTATATTATATTTATTAACCCCTAATCTGCCCCCCCAACGTCGCCGCTACTTTACCTACACTTATTAACCCCTAATCTGGCGGACCTAGCCACCACTATAATAAATGTATTAACCCCTAAACCGCCGCACTCCCGCCTCGCAAACACTATAATAAATTGTATTAACCCCTAATCTGCCCTCCCTAACATCGCCGCCACCTACCTACAATTATTAACCCCTAATCTCCCGCCCACACCGTCGCCGCTACTATAATAAAGTTATTAACCCCTAAACATAACTCTAACCCTAACACCCCCCTAACATAAATATAATTTGTATTAAACAAAATAATATTCATAAAATTAACTAAATTATTCCTATTTAAAACGAAATACTTACCTATCAAATAAACCCTAATATAGCTACAATATAATTAATAATTACATTGTAGCTATTTTAGGATTTATATTTATTTTACAGGCAACTTTGTATTTATTTTAACTAGGTACAAAAGCTATTAAATAGTTAATAACTATTTAATAGCTACCTAGTTAAAATAAATACAAAATTACATGTAAAATAAATCCTAACCTAAGTTACAATTAAACCTAACACTACACTATCATTAAATTAATTAAATAAATTACCTACAATTAAATACAATTAAATAAACTATTCTATAATACAAAAAACAAACAAACACTAAATTACAAAAAATAAAAAAATATTACAAGAATTTTAAACTAATTACACCTAATCTAAGCCCCCTAATAAAATAAATAAAAAAAAATAATAAAAGTGCCTACCCTATTCTACATTACAAAGCAATCAGCTCTTTTACCAGCCCTTCAAAGGGTTTTTTGCGGGGCATGCCCAAAGTAATCAGCTCTTTTGCCTGTAAAAAAAAAAATACAACCCCCCCAACATTAAAACCCACACACCCCTACTCTAACCCACCCAAACCCCCCCTTAAATAAACCTAACACTAACCCCCTGAAGATCTCCCTACCTTGAGTCGTCTTCACCCAGCCGGGCTGAAGTCTTCATCCGATGGGGCAGAAGAGGCCATCCAGACCGGCAGAAGTCTTCATCCTATCCAGGCAGAAGAGGACATCCGGACCGGCAGACATCTTCATCCAAGCGGCATCTTCTATATTCATCCATCCGGAGCAGAGCGGAGCCATCTTCTTCCCAGCCGACGCAGATCCATCCTCTTCAACCGACGCCTACTCGCCGAATGAAGGTTCCTTTAAATGACGTCATCCAAGATGGCGTCCCTCGAATTCCGATTGGCTGATAGGATTCTATCAGCCAATCGGAATTAAGGTAGGAAAAATCTGATTGGCTGATTCAATCAGCCAATCAGATTCAAGTTCAATCCGATTGGCTGATCCAATCAGCCAATCAGATTGAGCTCACATTCTATTGGCTGATCGGAACAGCCAATAGAATGCAAGCTCAATCTGATTGGCTGATTGATTAAAATTATATTTAACTTAGGGGGGTGTTAGGGTTATGGTTAGACTTAGCTTTTGGGGGTTAATACATTTATTATAGTAGTGGCGAGGTCCGGTCGGCAGATTAGGGGTTAATACTTGAAGTTAGGTGGCGGCGACGTTGGGGGGGAAGATTAGGGGTTAATAAATATAATATAGGTGTCGGCGATGTTGGGGGCAGCAGATTAGGGGTTCATAGGGATAATGTAGGTTGCTGCGGTGTCCGGAGCGGCAAATTAGGGGTTAATTGTGTAATGCAGGTGTCAGCGATAGCGGGGGCGGTAGATTAGGGTTTAATAAGTGTAAGGTTAGGGGTGTTTAGACTCGGGGTTCATGTTAGGGTGTTAGGTGCAGACTTAGAAAGTGATTCCCCATAGGAAACAATGGGTGCTGCGATGGGAGCTTAACGCTGCTTTTTTGCAGGTGTTTTTTCAGCCCAAATTGCCCCATTGTTTCCTATGGGGGAATCGTGCATGAGCACGTTTTGCCAGCTTACCGCTACTGTAAGCAACGCTGGTATTGAGGGTTGAAGTGGCAGTAAATTCGGCTCAATGCTCCCTTTTTGGAGCCTAACGCAGCCCTTCAGACAACTCTCAATACCACCAATACCAACTCTCTAACACCTGAGACCTCATATCTTTTAGCACTTTTAACTTTTGTGTTCAATATTTTTTTTTTTTATGAAAACATTTTTTCTTTATTTATTAATAAGTAAACAAGTATAAAAAAAAATAGAAAACATTGCACATTCGTACATAGATTGCAATAATACACATATTCATCAAGCTGATAAGTAAAAACAAATCGTCAATATCATCCTTCAAGTTTAAGGTCATAGTTTCATCCCAGCAAACTATAGAAATACATTTATGATTTATGACTCAGTTATTCTGTTTATCCTTCTAGTTTCCTCATAAAACATTATGTAGGGTTCCCATTCCATCAAAAATTGGCTTTGTCTATTAAGTATCTTTGCCGTCAGTCAGTTCTAAGATAATGGTATTCTAGTTTACGTAGTACATATGTATAGGACGGGGGAGCTGATTTCCAAAATTAAGCTATGCTCAATCTCGTTACCGTGAATACCGTTTCAGCTAATTTATGATATTGTTTGAGAATGTCCTTATTTGGAAAGTGTAAAAGGACTTGTTCTGGTGTGAGAGTTATCTTCTTAGAAAACAACTTCTCTATAAATTTAGATGTTTCTTCCCATATACCTCTAATTTTGGTACAAACCCACCACATATGAAGATATGTGCCTCGTTCCCCACAACCTCTGTAGCATAATTGATTTCCTGACTCTGATGTGTTGTGGAATCTTGCTGGGTATATGTACCACTTATAGGCAACCTTCATAAGATTCTCTTTTAGAAAGGCATTTATTGAGAAGGCCATCCCACCAAATAAGTTTTCTTCCCATTGCTCAAGTGTCCAAGTGTTACCCAGCTCCTCCTCCCATTTTATCATGAAGGTTGGCTTAACAGTTCTACTAGTGGTGTTGAAAATTGAGTACAACTTAGAAATTTAACTTCTGATTACTTCTTTAGACAAGTACAACCCCTCAAACCTAGTGCCGATGCTCCCCGTTTCCCCACCCAGTATCCCGCCAATTCTAGATTTTAATTGTAGGTAATGAAACCACTGAAAACCTTCTGCACCATCTAGCTTTGTATAATGATCATAAGATATGAGTTTATTATGTGTCAAAGCATCTGCTATTCTGTAGAGGCCTTTGTTTAGCAAGGGAAATTTTTGGGTTAACTTGTCCCACAACTGTAATGTGTGCTCAATAGCTATGAAAATAGCTTTTCTCCGCGGTCTTTTGTTTTTGGGCGTCCAGAGGATTCTGTCTATTCTATCCAAATCAATGAACCCGGCCTCCAGTCCCACCTATTGTCTGTCACTCTTATGTTTGGCCCAGTGAAGTGTTTGTGCGATGCGTGCAGCGTGATAGTAGGCAATCAAATTAGGAACCCCAACTCCACCCTCCCCTCGGCCCCTGACCATCAGTTGTTTGTTTATGCATGCTCTTTTACCCTGACATATAAAATGCAGTTTATCTTTCTGGATTTTGTGTAACTCAAGCACTGGAACAGTAAGTGGTAGAGACCTAAATAGATAGAGGAGCTTAGGGAGAACTGTCATCTTGGCCGTAACAATTCTGCCATAGAGGGATATTTTAGATTTAGTCCACTTGGTCATTAACTGATTAATGTGCTTGAACATTTGAGTATACTTAGTTTTATAAAGGTTACAGACTTTGGCTGTCAAATTGATTCCCAAATATCTAAGCGTTTGTTTAGGCTATCTGAATGAAAAGTTGATTTCTAGAAGTTTTTTGTCTGTTGCGGGAGATAAACTCCTATGGCCTCACATTTATCTTCATTAATTTTGTAGCCCTACAGGAGTCCAAATATGTGGATAATAGAATATAGAGGTGGGAGTGACAGGAGTGGTTTAGTTAGTGTGAGTATGATATCATCCGCAAATAATGACACCTTATAACTCTGGGGCCCAATTTGAATTCCAGCAATGTTGGAGTTATCTCTAATTTTTATTGCTAATGGTTCTATGCAAAGGACAAACAGGAGGGGGGACAGGGGGCACCCCTATCTCGTTCCATTTCTGATTTTTATAATTTCGGATTGATATCCTGCTAGCTGTATAAATGCTTCAGGATTTGTGTATAGAGTTGAGATTGCCTTATGCATATAGTCCCAATTCCTTCTCTGCATTCAAGGCTAGGAACAGAGAAGGCATCTCTTTATTTTGGGCATAATTTAGAAGGTCTATAATCTTATGAGTATTGTCTGGGGCTTCCCTTTGTTTCATAAAGCCTACTTGATTCAAATTAATTAGTTTCGTCATGATGGGATTTAATCTGTTTGCGAGAATTTTAGTAACAATTTATTGTCTTGGTTTATAAGTGAAATGGGCCTATAATTTTGTTGATATTGAGGACTCCTGTCAGGCTTAGGTACTACTGCAATGCGGGCTAACAACATGTCAGGGGGAATCTCGTAGCCATGCATGATTAAATTGAACAGAATAACCAGTTGTGGAACTAGGATCAGTTGGAGATCCTTATAAAAAGATCCTGTAAAACCATCCGGACCTGGGGTTTTGTTTCTCTTAATATCTTTAATTACTGCGTACACTTCTTTAGCCGTTATTGGGGCATTTAAGGTCTCTTTATATGTGTTGGTTATCTTTGGAAGCTGAGAGTCCTCCAAGAATTTATCTAGTTCTATTATTTTATTTAGGTTGCTTTTCCCTGTGTTGAGATTATAGAGATCGGTATAAAAACCTGTGAATGAGTTGGCTATCTTTAAAGGGTCATTTTTGGTTGTACCATCTGATTGCTGTATTTGTGGTATTGAAGAGTGTCTCGTTATATCTTTTAATTTATTTGCCAGCATTTTATCTGGCTTATTGCCATATATGTAGTATTGTGTGCCTACCAGTCTAATAGCTTGAATTGCTTATTTATCTAGTAGTTGATTCAGTTCTTTGTTTCTTTCCCTAAGTGTCTTAATTGTGTCTTTTCGTGGTTTATATACTGCTTCTCTGCGAAAAGCAGAGGTCTCTGCCCTGAGTTCCTCTATTCTGGCTTTATCCTGCTTTTTCCTCTTGTTAGATTCTATAATTAAAATACCCCATACAAACAGTTTAAGAGCTCCCCATGAATAGATAGGGTTTGAGGTGGAACCTTCATTAAGCAATATGAACTCTATAATATCTTGCTGTAATTTCTGAAGAAAGATGGTATCTTTCAACAAGTTGGGGTGAAGGGACCAAGCCATACTTCTAACAGGATTGATTAAGCCTTTAAAGGGACAGTCTAGGCCAAAATAAACTTTCATGATTCAGATAGAGCATGTAATTTTAAACAATTTTCCAATTTACTTTTATCACCAATTTTGCTTTGTTCTCTTGGTATTCTTAGTTGAAAGCTTAACCTAGGAGGTTCATATGCTAATTTCTTAGACCTTGAAGCCCACCTCTTTCAGATTGCATTTTAACAGTTTTTCACCACTAGAGGGTGTTAGTTCACATATTTCATATAGATAACACTGTACTCGTGCACGTGAAGTAATCTGGGAGCAGGCACTGATTGGCTAGACTGCAAGTCTGTCAAAAGAACTGAAAAAAGGGGCAGTTATATTATTATAACTGTGTTGGTTATGCAAAACTGGGAAATGGGTAATAAAGGGATTATCTATCTTTTAAAACAACAAAAATTCTGGTGTAGACTGTCCCTTTAAGGGTCATTTCTACTATTGAGTGGTCTGACCATGAGCAATTAATAATGTCAGCTGAGACTAAAAGAGGTATCAAGATTTTACTGACTAGGATATAATCAATTCTTGAATGTGTCTTGTGAACTGATGAGAAATATGTGTAATCACTAACATTTTTGTTAACAGCTCTCCAGCCATCTATCAGAATCTGGTCTAGAAGAAAATCTTTAAGAATGTGTTGGGCTGGTCTATGACCTGGTGTTTCAACATTATAGACTGTGGATCTGTCCATTTTGTTGTTTAGTGCTAAATTGAAATCTCCTCCTATTATAGTTTTATATTTTTGCCATTGTGTAAGCTGCTTATTAAGCTTTGAAAGAAAGGCAGCCTGATTGGTATTGGGGGCATAAACACTAGCTAAGACTATCGGGACATTTTGGATCTGTCCTCTTACCACTAGGAACCTACCATCTTTGTCCCTAATTACCTCCTCTTCTTAAAGTTTAGTGATGACTGAGTGTATCAACAGGGAGACCCCATTCCTTTTCTTTGTATTGATAGCATGATACTGAATGGGAAACACTATATCCCAATATTTGGATGTGGTCTGAGCAGTAAAGTGTGTTTCCTGTAACATAACGATTTGGGCATTCAGGGCTTTGTATTCAAGTATGGCTTTTTTCCTTTTAATATTTGTGTTCAAACCCCTAACATTGTGTGAGACTACCTATCTCCATATTGACTGACTAGAATAATTGCTTGTTTATATTGACTTAGATATAACATCAGTGGGAAATATGTTGTAACCACTATCCACCTGGAAAAAGGGGCACCTTTTGGTATGTCAGTGCTAACTGGGTCCGCTGGTTATCATCAGCAAACTCAACCATCTTGTAACATTTCAATTCTGCCTTATGTACATCCTGTGCAAATAAGATAAACATGTGTTGGATAACCAACAAACATTGGTAACATAACATTAAAGGGACAGTTCACCCAAAAATGTTCTCCCCTTTAAATTGTTCCCAATGATTAATTTTACCTGCTGGTGTGTTTTAAATGGTTTACAAGTAGCTCATTTACCCCTATTTTGGCATTTGAAATAGCTGATTTAGCCTGTGGTATCCAAACCTATACTGAAAGTTTCTATACTGGAGTATATTCTATTGAATAGCCTAAGTAAACACAGCCAGCAGAAGAGATTACACTCTCAGTGGGGTGCAGGATAGTTAAGTAATAAAATTATAGTTTTCCATTGTTCTCTCTAAGTATTGAGCTTTGGTTTTATAGACAAATATAAGATAAGGAAGCAAATCTGTGTACATAAAAGTGATAACATAATGAGATCTGATATTTCCTAAAGCTCAACCCATTGTAATAGGCTGTGGTTTAAAAGCACAAAACCAGCTACTTCATATACACAAATTAACCGAAAAATTCAATTTCTCATAAATTTTATACTCTGCAGCTGGTATAACAAGTCATTGAAAATACATTCATTTAAAAACAATTTTACAGTGTACTGTTTCTTTAATAACATAACAATAATCAAATTGACAAAGGTTACAGAAATCCTCTGTAACATCTTATGGCATAGGGTTCAGATTGTACTGATCTTCCTAAGAGACCTGTAAAATAGTAAAGGATCAGGAAGGGGAGGGAGCGAAGGCCCAGGCGCCCATGTCCCATAGGAGGGTACTGGGTTGGGCAGGGGGAAAAATAGGCTTAGGGGGTAGGTGGGGAAAGTGGTATATGACCTCTATCGGGTATATTCTAACAATATTTAACTCAACTTTTTTTTTCCTCCCCTTTCAAAGGATACTGAAGATTGACGGACCAACTCACTAGGAGCCAGCTAACAGTCCATCTCCCTGGTCTACTCTACATGGAGATCAAGGAGGATCAAGAGTCTGTTGAGGTCTTCTTCAGATGGCTTCATGGCGGGTTTCAAACGTCCTTGTTGGGAGAACTATGCTCCAACTCAGCAGTGTGATCTGTCTTGGTTCTTTTGGATTTTCCATTTTTACCCACTTGAGTCCAGTCCTTCTGTGGGGCCTTCCTTTGTGGTTTCGGAGAACTGCTATGCTCTGCCAAGTCCGAGAGCAGGTCCATTCGTCTCAAGAGTATAGTCCTCTCTTCACAGGTGGAGCAGGAATGAGTGCTATTCTGATATGTGAATGTAAGTTTGAAGGGGAAGTTCCACCTGTATTTGATATTTTCCTTAATGGGAATTTGCACCACAGGCCTCAGTTCCCTCCTCCTCCTCAATGTTGTAAGTGATAGGTCAGTATATATTTGTATTTCATTACCTTCATAATTTAGCTTATGGGCTGTCCTGGCCTCTCTTAGTATCTTTTCTTTAATATGGTAGTAGTGCATCTTCACTATGATATCTCTCGTAGTTGACTTAGTTGGTTTGCTCAGAGCCCGATGGACTGTATCCATAAGAAGCATAGGGAGCTCTATCTCAGGCACCAGCCAGTGGAATAATTTAGTGACATCCTCTGGTAAGCTCTCTGGCAAGTTTCTTATACGTAGGTTGAAGCGACGTGATCTATTTTCTAGATCTTCTACTTGGTCCTCAAGCTTTCTAATTTATATTGAATGGTCCAGCAAAGTGGTCTGTAGTTGTGGGATTTCTCCAGATAGAAGTCCACCAAAAAGAGTAAACGAGAGTGTTAGAGAGTAGAATAAAACATAACCTTTATTGGTCCATAAAAAGAGTGGGACAACACAGTGTCAAAAGAACAGAGATGGGGCACCTCTGGCTGGCAGGCTTACGTGTTTCGGCATAGCCGTAATCATAGCATACTGAAGCCAGCCACAGGTGTTCCTTATATACAAGATAAGAACAACATCATTGGCTAAAACATATTGAAAAACAACACGCCCTGAGATTATTTTAACCCCATGTGTACCGGAGGTGAACTAATAATAACAGAGCAACAAGAGGTCATGAAAAACCTTTTCATATATATATATGAATACATGTTAACGAATAGATTACCAATGTCTAGAATATACTTTTTAGGAGACTTATGTTTGTTATGATGGTATATATATATATATATATATATATAATTATCACCACATCAAATCAAGGTACAAATTTCAACAAAGTCATAATCATGTATATAATCATAAAAATAAGATAAAATAAAATAATATAAAGAAGCAAGACGCCACCATAGAACATTTTAGTTTATGAACACCTATTCCCTTAGTGTACCACTGTGTAACCACAAATATGAATGAAGGCCGAGCACTCAAGCTCCAGGGGATTATTTAACTAAATAATATTTAACTCTTGTGGATAAGCACAGTGGGTAGACCCAAGGACAGGAGAAAATGTACCTCTTTACAATAATGTATACAATATATGAAAATACATTTTTTCAGAGTTCATTGAAAATATTACATTACTATATCCACCTCTATTCATAGATAATAGGTGTGTATAGTGGATATATCACTAAAATGGATCTGTGGGACTATTAAATGTATATAGTGTATATGATATAGTTACATAATTGGTTTTGAGCAAGGGGAGGTGAACATGTAAAAGATGTAATTATTTTATTCCCAGTAATTAATAAGATTAATCTCAGAGTTCAATCCTTTTGGAACTCTGGTTTCCATCTTAAAAATCCACAACATCTCCCGTTTAGAGAGTGCTACTTCACGATCACCCCCTCTCTTCGGTCTAGGTACCATATCAATAGGCTGCCACGAAAAACAAGTCAAATCTTTTTCGTGGATTTGGGCAAAGTGATGTACTATAGGAGTGGTAGCTTTGCCCACTATAATGGTGGACAAGAGCTTTCTAATCCTACTTCTGATGTCTCTCGTCGTGAGCCCTATGTATTGTTTTCCACATCTTGTGCAAGTAATGCAATAGATAATAAAAGTGGATGTACAATTGAGGCAAAAATTGATTTCATAGGAAATACCCGTCACAGTGGAACGGAAATGTTCTGATACAGTCAGATATCCACATGCCCCACATCTGGAGCTACCACATTTATAGGACCCCTTACTGCTTAACCATGCACTCCCTTGTGAGATAGATTTCGGCAGAACAGTTGGGGACAAAATATTTCCTATGGTTTTGTTTCGTCTATATGAGCATCTGAGTCCTTCTTTTACACATTGTATTAGTCTGTCGTCTGCTATTAACATATTAAAATGATGTTTTACAATACTACAGACCTCCTCATACTGGGCACTATAGTCCGTCACAAAAGTTACCCCTTTCATATTATCCTTTTTCTCTGGTCTCTTGTCCTTCAGTAAGTCATGTCTGTTCAAATTCTTGACCTCCCTCTGGGCCCGATTAACAACCTTTTTCGGATAGCCCCTCTGTAGGAGGCGCTTTTTCACTTCCATCATTTGGATCTCACCTTTCCTGGTATCAGAGCAATTTTGTTTTGCCCTCATGAGTTGACCTTTTGCTATGCCATATGGCACATGCTTAGGGTGGCAACTCTTGGCATGCAGCAAAGAGTTGCCTGAGATAGGTTTTCTATACAGGCTCGTTTTGACTAAGCCCTCAGGGCTGCCACTTAGGACTACATCCAGATAGTTAATCTGTGTTTGCTGAATCTCACTCATAAATTTAAGGCCAATGTCATTAACATTGAGCCCTTCAATGAATCCTTTTAGATCATTGGAGTCACCGTGCCATATAAGGATCAAATCGTCGATAAATCGGCGATAAAAAACAATACAGTCACATGATGGGTTCCTATCTCCAAAGATGTGGGACAGCTCCCACCAACCCATAAAAAGGTTGGCATAGGAGGGGGCAAACTTGGCCCCCATCGCCATCCCACACCTCTGGAGATAGAAAACACCCTCAAACTCAAAAAAATTATGAGTCAATAAAAACTCAGTCACTTGTAGAATATATTGTTGAAAATCTATTGTGAAAGAGGACCAGTTTTTTAGAAAGAATGATACAGCTTCCATTCCCTTAGAATGTGGGATGGTAGAGTAAAGTGCTGTAACATCAATGGTTGCCCATAGATGTACCCCTTCCTGCCATTTGATGTCCTGTACCATGTTCATAAGGTGCTTGGTGTCCTTTAGAAAACTGGGGAGTGCTTCTACAAATGGATGTAGGATCATGTCCAGCCATTGGGACAGGCGTTCAAATAGAGACCCTATACCACTTACTATTGGACGTCCTTTGACATCCTGCAGGGACTTATGCACCTTTAGAACACAGTATTTATCCGACAGCGCTAACTTAAAAAGACCTTTAGCTCCCTTAACGAATGGGTCCCTAGTTACCCAAGAGGTTCTGGCAGAAAATATGAAAAGGTGTAAGGAGCGCCTAAGTCGAAAGGCCAGGTCAAACAGGGGTGAGAGAAGGGTTGAATAGAGGTGTATACATAAAATTATTATTTATTCTCAAGTTATAAAATTCAAGTGTTACAAGAATTACAAGAACATATAAGTACATGGATCCATGGTACAATAATTAAAAGCAGATAAACAAATACCAATATAAAAACAATAATCAAAACAATAATAAAAGCAAAAGTGACCGCTCCGGGGTCTGGTGTGCACAATTAGATCAATGAACAATTGGTATATAAAAACAAATAATGCTGTGTATACAGAGTGTATGTGCTATGAGTCCACAGATACTGATTGGTGTAACAATATAAAAATTGTGATAACTAATTTAAAGCTGGTTAAAAAACTTATGAAAAACTTATTAGAAACTTATTAAAGAACGAGTCCAATGTTCCAATGGGTGACAAACATCCAAATGATCCAAATGATCCAAATGTGTAGTGATAATCCAAGTGTAAAAAACAAAAACAAAGATAATAAACAAAAAATGTGAATGAAAAGTCAATTGTAGACAAAAAGTGTTGAAAGCAATTCCTCAAAAGTAGTTAGGATTCCAAGCCAAAAAAGTGAAAAAGTGAAATTATTACACAGTGTTAAATGGATTCTTGGTAGTGCTCAAATAAGAACAAAAAATAAAGAACAAAAAAAATGTGTCTAAATTGCGCCAATTTAGTGACCCTATGACCCGGATGTTCATTACGAAACCGGATGTTTTTATACATCCGGTTTCGTAATGAACATCCGGGTCATAGGGTCACTAAATTGGCGCAATTTAGATACATTTGGCGCCATTTGGTTATCAATACAAGTATAAAGGGAGCACTCTCACCAACCATATATCAGTCTTGAAAAAGGCCCTATTGGTGGGCCGAAACGCGTTGGCATATATGGTGAGTCACATTTCAATTACCTAGAGTTTTTACAAAACGTTACTGCTCTATGTTGTATCATTTCTTCTTTTCACAGGTTCTGGAATTTTTTGTTCTTTATTTTTTGTTCTTATTTGAGCACTACCAAGAATCCATTTAACACTGTGTAATAATTTCACTTTTTCACTTTTTTGGCTTGGAATCCTAACTACTTTGGGGAATTGCTTTCAACACTTTTTGTCTACAATTGACTTTTCATTCACATTTTTTGTTTATTATCTTTTTTTTGTTTTTTACACTTGGATTATCACTACACATTTGGATCATTTGGATCATGTGGACGTTTTTCACCCATTGGAACATTGGACTCGTTCTTTAATAAGTTTCTAATAAGTTTTTCATAAGTTTTTTAACCAGCTTTAAATTAGTTATCACAATTTTTATATTGTTACACCAATCAGTATCTGTGGACTTATAGCACATACACTCTGTATACACAACATTATTTGTTTTTATATACCAATTGTTCATTGATCTAATTGTGCACACCAGACCCCGGAGCGGTCACTTTTTCTTTTATTATTGTTTTAATTATTGTTTTTATATTGGTATTTGTTTATCTGCTTTTAATTATTGTACCATGGATCCATGTACTTATATGTTCTTGTAATTCTTGTAACACTTGAATTTTATAACTTGAGAATAAATAATAATTTTATGTATACACCTCTATTCAACCCTTCTCTCACCCCTGTTTGACCTGGCCTTTCGACTTAGGCGCTCCTTACACCTTTTCATACTTATGCACCTTTGGAAGGTGATGGAAAACAGGAGTAACAGGATATTCAACATATATGTATGACATGGTGTCTTTGTCAATAAAGCCATTTTCCATCCCTTCATCCAAAAGGTGCAAAAGCTCTCTCTGAAAACGAAAGGTTGGGTTGGTTGGCAGTACTGAATAGCAACAATCATCATTCAATTGACGCAGGGCTTCATTTATATAGTCAATTCTATTCAGCACTACCACCGAGCCATCCTTAACCGCATTCTTCACAACTATATTGTGGTTATTAGCCAAAGAAGATAAAGCTTCCCTCTCAGCCCTTCCCAGGTTATCTGACGTCTTTGTAGAGGACATTGATAGTGCTTTTAGATCACTCTCCACTCTGTTGTAGAAGTTTTCAACTACTGTCCCCCTACTATGTATGGGGTAAAACTTTGATGGTAGTTTAAGACTTTTAACTCTATTTGTACTAAGTGGAGCCCCTGGCTCATTACCTTCTATCAAAGAGTGTTGAGTGAAACTAGGTCACAGGATTCAGGGAATGGTAGATCAGTATTTAGATTAGTGGTAACCCACTGTGTACCCTGACCTTCATCTAGTGGTACTGTATCTCCACCTAAGAAATGGCCTTTCAATGTAATATTGCGAATTAGACGATTTACATCAATTACTGTTCTAAAGAGATTGAAATTTGTGGTTGGCACAAATTCCAGTCCCAGACTCAGTACACGTATCTGAGTCTCAGACAATATTACATCAGAAAGGTTTATTACACATGTTACTTGTACTTTGTTTGGTTCCTTGTCTCCCTCAACCTGTATCCTGTTTTCGCTTGTCCCAATGTCCCTCCCCTGTCGGGGTTGTTCTGGGGTAAGGAAAAAACCTGCTGTACTTGTTCTTGCCCAATATCAGGGTTAGTGGGTATAGCAGAACTCATAGTATTAGCCTCAGTTACATCCCTTTGGGGTGCTGCTGGCTCACTAGCTTTGTACTTACTACCTGTTTCCTTCTGTTTTGTTGAAAGATCAACTCCTGATTTTTTGTGAATGTTTTTTTGTGATAGGTCATCCAATTTCTCTTCTATATCTGATGTCCGATGGCCAATTTCATGGATGTCTTTTTTCAACTCTGAAAGAGCCGACTTGAATTCCTCCTGGAATATAGCTTTTATTTGTGTGAGTAATTCTTTATTAGGGGTATCTACTGAGCCAGTAACCTCCATTTTGGTGTGCTCTTGGTCACTAATTTCTTTGGCTGGTGAAGTATTTTTCTCCTGTAGCCATTGTCTGGGTTGGGTCTTAGTTAGATAGTCTTTAACCGAGTGGCTTCTGCTTTTCATTTTGGTGAGGCTTGTCTAAGTCTTTCTATAAGAGGATAAAGGTATTCTGTTGTAGAGTAGTTGAGATAATATAGCCTCAAGGGGACTTTGTCATGCTGCACCTGTGAAGATGTTTATTGATATTGATGTGTAGAGGTCAGGCGGGGATAGGACTGTCAGGTCATTGATGCTGTGTGTCCCTATGCCATCTTCTTGCTGACTCTACATATCTTGGAGAGGCATTGTTTTTAGGAATTGGACTTTTGTTGTGTATTAACTTAACTATCGTCCTTTTCTCTCCTGGGGTTGGCAGAACATATGTAGTTCCCTACTGTCCAGTCTCAGACACGAACTGTAGACTTGTCCCAGTCCCACACCTCTATGTGTTGCGGGCTAGGGTGTAGAGTGCTCCCAAAGCTCTTTTAGTCAATTCCCTTATGTCTGAGATGTTCCACCTTCCATCAAATGTCTTACATTAGTTCCTCTATTTTATCACCCAAAGCTTGATCAGTCCTTAACCCAGTAGTGTTCAGGTATAAAACCCCTCTAGTGTCTCATTAAATTCCTCTCTAATATGGTTGGAAATAACTCAAATATGTGGCTTTAGAAAAACGTAGAAAGAGACGTGTGTCTTAGTGGTTTTTCACTCCTCAACCATTAGTGGGCCCTCTGGTCCCCCCAGATAAGTTAATTGGGCTGCTGCGGCACTCAGCTCCCCAGGGAGGTTACCCTCATAGGGCAATCACGGGAAGGGAGTTGAGGATATGACCCACCAACATATAGGATGGCAGGAAAAGGGATAGGGAGTGAGTGTTGTTGTGTGACACTAGGGTGGTGTTAGTATATTGTAGGTTTACTGCTGGCAAATCCTAGCTACTATGGGGCAGAGTTTGATAGAGTGGATGTCTGGGGATTCAAATGATGTAGACTGTATAGGTCTTATGTTCCCTCCTGAACAAAAATCCCAACACAAAACATGGAGCTCGGTGACCCTCCTCAAAACCCAGAGGTGTAAGTGTTACTTCCCTATTTTTTTTATTAAGTTCCTTAGGGCAGAATTGTGTTATTTTGGAAGCTTAGGCTTGTAGCTGCTGTGGTTTGTGGGCTGCATAAACGTTAATGTCCTCCCCTTATCACTACTTTACAGCTCCATTCACATACTATAAAGAGCACTGTGGGGGGTCATAGAGGATCTCCGCTGCAAGGTCTGACCTGCAATTTTGGGGTTAAAGTGCAGTCCGGTAAGCAGAGCAAGTGGAATTGAGACTACTGGAGTTGTGAGACTGATTGTTCAGTAGTGTAAATGAACAAATTTGTAAGACGTCTCCCCAGAGATGAGTGACTTTGTAAATTGGGTATGCTACTCAGCTAATGTCACACCACTGTATACTGCATAGTATCTGGTGATCAGGGAAGGCCTCAGAGAAAGGCTTTAGTGTTATGTAATGAAACCAGGATTTTATGGTCCAAAGTGAAGCCCCCAGCAATGATCCCAAGTGCAGATGTGTATAGGTGTTAACTTACTACGTTAAGCTGCTTTTAATAGCGACCCAGATGTTCCGGTGACAGCCTAGGAATGGACTCAGAGCGATCTCTGTTGCCGTATCCTGCAAGTCAAGATGTCGGATTATTGCGCCCTGAGCTTTAAGGATGCGTAGCGGTAAGAATCCGTTTTCTAGGTTCAGATTTCCTTTGAGGCTCATAAGCCCGGTTGGCTCAGGCTGAGATTACTTGCACAGTCTTCCGTTAGCCCCAACCAGAGCTCCGACCTGACTAGCAGCTACTGCAATGTCGCAGCCATTAAGTGCCAGCTCCACTGTTCCTCTGGTTGTGGAAATGCTCCGATCCGATATGCAGCATCGCCCGCAAAAGCCGGCGACGCCAAATTTTGCGCTGGTTTGGTATCACATATACGGAGTAACGCGGAACATCCAGCTGGCCCGATGACTGAACGACGAATGAAGTTTCCTTTAAATGACGTCATCCAAGATGGCGTACGTCGAATTCCGATTGGCTGATAGGATTCCAATCAGCCAATCAGATTGAGCTCGCATTCTATTGGCTGTTCCGATCAGCCAATAGAATGCAAGCTCAATCTGATTGGCTCATTGGATCAGCCAATCGGATTGAACTTGAATTTTCTTACCTTAATTCCGATTGGCTGATAGAATCCTATCAGCCAATCGGAATTCGACAGACGCCATCTTGGATGACGTCATTTAAAGGAAACTTCATTCGTCGTTCAGTCATTGGGCCAGCTGGATGTTCCGTGTTGGAGGGCTGAAGAAAGAAGATTGAAGATGCCGCTTGGAGGAAAACCGCCCCGATGGAGGACCTCTTCTTTGCCGCTTGGATGAAGACATCACCGGATGGAAGACTTCTTCTTTGCCGCTTGGATGAAGACATTGCTGGATGGAAGACTTCTTCTTTGCCGCTTGGATGAAGACATCGCCCGGATTGGATGAAGAGTTCGGCCCGGCTGGGTGAAGACGACTCAAGGTAGGGAGATCTTCTGGGGCTTAGTGTTAGGTTTTTTAAAGGGGGGTTTGGGTGGGTTTAGAGTAGGGGTATGTGGGTGGTGGGTTTTAATGTTGGGGGGTGGTAGTGGTTTTTTTTACAGGCAAAAGAGCTGTTTACTTTGGGGCATGCCCCGCAAAAGGCCCTTTTAAGGGCTGGTAATAGAGCTGTTAACTTTTTTGTAATTTAGAATAGGGTAGGGAAATTTTTTTATTTTGGGGGGGCTTTATTATTTTATTAAGGGGCTTAGAATAGGTGTAATTAGCTTAAAATTCTTGTAATCTTTTTTTATTTTTTGTAATTTAGTGTTTGTTTTTTTTGTAATTTAGTTTAGTGTATTTAATTGTATTTTAGTTTAGAGATTTGTAGTTTATTTAATTTATTGATAGTGTAACCCCATGTGTACCGGAGGTGAACTAATAATAACAGAGCAACAAGAGGTCATGAAAAACCTTTTCATATATATATATGAATACATGTTAACGAATAGATTACCAATGTCTAGAATATACTTTTTAGGAGACTTATGTTTGTTATGATGGTATATATATATATATAATTATCACCACATCAAATCAAGGTACAAATTTCAACAAAGTCATAATCATGTATATAATCATAAAAATAAGATAAAATAAAATAATATAAAGAAGCAAGACGCCACCATAGAACATTTTAGTTTATGAACACCTATTCCCTTAGTGTACCACTGTGTAACCACAAATATGAATGAAGGCCGAGCACTCAAGCTCCAGGGGATTATTTAACTAAATAATATTTAACTCTTGTGGATAAGCACAGTGGGTAGACCCAAGGACAGGAGAAAATGTACCTCTTTACAATAATGTATACAATATATGAAAATACATTTTTTCAGAGTTCATTGAAAATATTACATTACTATATCCACCTCTATTCATAGATAATAGGTGTGTATAGTGGATATATCACTAAAATGGATCTGTGGGACTATTAAATGTATATAGTGTATATGATATAGTTACATAATTGGTTTTGAGCAAGGGGAGGTGAACATGTAAAAGATGTAATTATTTTATTCCCAGTAATTAATAAGATCAATCTCAGAGTTCAATCCTTTTGGAACTCTGGTTTCCATCTTAAAAATCCACAACATCTCCCGTTTAGAGAGTGCTACTTCACGATCACCCCCTCTCTTCGGTCTAGGTACCATATCAATAGGCTGCCACGAAAAACAAGTCAAATCTTTTTCGTGGATTTGGGCAAAGTGATGTACTATAGGAGTGGTAGCTTTGCCCACTATAATGGTGGACAAGAGCTTTCTAATCCTACTTCTGATGTCTCTCGTCGTGAGCCCTATGTATTGTTTTCCACATCTTGTGCAAGTAATGCAATAGATAATAAAAGTGGATATACAATTGAGGCAAAAATTGATTTCATAGGAAATACCCGTCACAGTGGAACGGAAATGTTCTGATACAGTCAGATATCCACATGCCCCACATCTGGAGCTACCACATTTATAGGACCCCTTACTGCTTAACCATGCACTCCCTTGTGAGATAGATTTCGGCAGAACAGTTGGGGACAAAATATTTCCTATGGTTTTGTTTCGTCTATATGAGCATCTGAGTCCTTCTTTTACACATTGTATTAGTCTGTCGTCTGCTATTAACATATTAAAATGATGTTTTACAATACTACAGACCTCCTCATACTGGGCACTATAGTCCGTCACAAAAGTTACCCCTTTCATATTATCCTTTTTCTCTGGTCTCTTGTCCTTCAGTAAGTCATGTCTGTTCAAATTCTTGACCTCCCTCTGGGCCCGATTAACAACCTTTTTCGGATAGCCCCTCTGTAGGAGGCGCTTTTTCACTTCCATCATTTGGATCTCACCTTTCCTGGTATCAGAGCAATTTTGTTTTGCCCTCATGAGTTGACCTTTTGCTATGCCATATGGCACATGCTTAGGGTGGCAACTCTTGGCATGCAGCAAAGAGTTGCCTGAGATAGGTTTTCTATACAGGCTCGTTTTGACTAAGCCCTCAGGGCTGCCACTTAGGACTACATCCAGATAGTTAATCTGTGTTTGCTGAATCTCACTCATAAATTTAAGGCCAATGTCATTAACATTGAGCCCTTCAATGAATCCTTTTAGATCATTGGAGTCACCGTGCCATATAAGGATCAAATCGTCGATAAATCGGCGATAAAAAACAATACAGTCACATGATGGGTTCCTATCTCCAAAGATGTGGGACAGCTCCCACCAACCCATAAAAAGGTTGGCATAGGAGGGGGCAAACTTGGCCCCCATCGCCATCCCACACCTCTGGAGATAGAAAACACCCTCAAACTCAAAAAAATTATGAGTCAATAAAAACTCAGTCACTTGTAGAATATATTGTTGAAAATCTATTGTGAAAGAGGACCAGTTTTTTAGAAAGAATGATACAGCTTCCATTCCCTTAGAATGTGGGATGGTAGAGTAAAGTGCTGTAACATCAATGGTTGCCCATAGATGTACCCCTTCCTGCCATTTGATGTCCTGTACCATGTTCATAAGGTGCTTGGTGTCCTTTAGAAAACTGGGGAGTGCTTCTACAAATGGATGTAGGATCATGTCCAGCCATTGGGACAGGCGTTCAAATAGAGACCCTATACCACTTACTATTGGACGTCCTTTGACATCCTGCAGGGACTTATGCACCTTTAGAACACAGTATTTATCCGACAGCGCTAACTTAAAAAGACCTTTAGCTCCCTTAACGAATGGGTCCCTAGTTACCCAAGAGGTTCTGGCAGAAAATATGAAAAGGTGTAAGGAGCGCCTAAGTCGAAAGGCCAGGTCAAACAGGGGTGAGAGAAGGGTTGAATAGAGGTGTATACATAAAATTATTATTTATTCTCAAGTTATAAAATTCAAGTGTTACAAGAATTACAAGAACATATAAGTACATGGATCCATGGTACAATAATTAAAAGCAGATAAACAAATACCAATATAAAAACAATAATCAAAACAATAATAAAAGCAAAAGTGACCGCTCCGGGGTCTGGTGTGCACAATTAGATCAATGAACAATTGGTATATAAAAACAAATAATGCTGTGTATACAGAGTGTATGTGCTATGAGTCCACAGATACTGATTGGTGTAACAATATAAAAATTGTGATAACTAATTTAAAGCTGGTTAAAAAACTTATGAAAAACTTATTAGAAACTTATTAAAGAACGAGTCCAATGTTCCAATGGGTGACAAACATCCAAATGATCCAAATGATCCAAATGTGTAGTGATAATCCAAGTGTAAAAAACAAAAACAAAGATAATAAACAAAAAATGTGAATGAAAAGTCAATTGTAGACAAAAAGTGTTGAAAGCAATTCCTCAAAAGTAGTTAGGATTCCAAGCCAAAAAAGTGAAAAAGTGAAATTATTACACAGTGTTAAATGGATTCTTGGTAGTGCTCAAATAAGAACAAAAAATAAAGAACAAAAAAAATGTGTCTAAATTGCGCCAATTTAGTGACCCTATGACCCGGATGTTCATTACGAAACCGGATGTTTTTATACATCCGGTTTCGTAATGAACATCCGGGTCATAGGGTCACTAAATTGGCGCAATTTAGATACATTTGGCGCCAGTTGGTTATCAATACAAGTATAAAGGGAGCACTCTCACCAACCATATATCAGTCTTGAAAAAGGCCCTATTGGTGGGCCGAAACGCGTTGGCATATATGGTGAGTCACATTTCAATTACCTAGAGTTTTTACAAAACGTTACTGCTCTATGTTGTATCATTTCTTCTTTTCACAGGTTCTGGAATTTTTTGTTCTTTATTTTTTGTTCTTATTTGAGCACTACCAAGAATCCATTTAACACTGTGTAATAATTTCACTTTTTCACTTTTTTGGCTTGGAATCCTAACTACTTTGGGGAATTGCTTTCAACACTTTTTGTCTACAATTGACTTTTCATTCACATTTTTTGTTTATTATCTTTTTTTTGTTTTTTACACTTGGATTATCACTACACATTTGGATCATTTGGATCATGTGGACGTTTTTCACCCATTGGAACATTGGACTCGTTCTTTAATAAGTTTCTAATAAGTTTTTCATAAGTTTTTTAACCAGCTTTAAATTAGTTATCACAATTTTTATATTGTTACACCAATCAGCATCTGTGGACTTATAGCACATACACTCTGTATACACAACATTATTTGTTTTTATATACCAATTGTTCATTGATCTAATTGTGCACACCAGACCCCGGAGCGGTCACTTTTGCTTTTATTATTGTTTTAATTATTGTTTTTATATTGGTATTTGTTTATCTGCTTTTAATTATTGTACCATGGATCCATGTACTTATATGTTCTTGTAATTCTTGTAACACTTGAATTTTATAACTTGAGAATAAATAATAATTTTATGTATACACCTCTATTCAACCCTTCTCTCACCCCTGTTTGACCTGGCCTTTCGACTTAGGCGCTCCTTACACCTTTTCATACTTATGCACCTTTGGAAGGTGATGGAAAACAGGAGTAACAGGATATTCAACATATATGTATGACATGGTGTCTTTGTCAATAAAGCCATTTTCCATCCCTTCATCCAAAAGGTGCAAAAGCTCTCTCTGAAAACGAAAGGTTGGGTTGGTTGGCAGTACTGAATAGCAACAATCATCATTCAATTGACGCAGGGCTTCATTTATATAGTCAATTCTATTCAGCACTACCACCGAGCCATCCTTAACCGCATTCTTCACAACTATATTGTGGTTATTAGCCAAAGAAGATAAAGCTTCCCTCTCAGCCCTTCCCAGGTTATCTGACGTCTTTGTAGAGGACATTGATAGTGCTTTTAGATCACTCTCCACTCTGTTGTAGAAGTTTTCAACTACTGTCCCCCTACTATGTATGGGGTAAAACTTTGATGGTAGTTTAAGACTTTTAACTCTATTTGTACTAAGTGGAGCCCCTGGCTCATTACCTTCTATCAAAGAGTGTTGAGTGAAACTAGGTCACAGGATTCAGGGAATGGTAGATCAGTATTTAGATTAGTGGTAACCCACTGTGTACCCTGACCTTCATCTAGTGGTACTGTATCTCCACCTAAGAAATGGCCTTTCAATGTAATATTGCGAATTAGACGATTTACATCAATTACTGTTCTAAAGAGATTGAAATTTGTGGTTGGCACAAATTCCAGTCCCAGACTCAGTACACGTATCTGAGTCTCAGACAATATTACATCAGAAAGGTTTATTACACATGTTACTTGTACTTTGTTTGGTTCCTTGTCTCCCTCAACCTGTATCCTGTTTTCGCTTGTCCCAATGTCCCTCCCCTGTCGGGGTTGTTCTGGGGTAAGGAAAAAACCTGCTGTACTTGTTCTTGCCCAATATCAGGGTTAGTGGGTATAGCAGAACTCATAGTATTAGCCTCAGTTACATCCCTTTGGGGTGCTGCTGGCTCACTAGCTTTGTACTTACTACCTGTTTCCTTCTGTTTTGTTGAAAGATCAACTCCTGATTTTTTGTGAATGTTTTTTTGTGATAGGTCATCCAATTTCTCTTCTATATCTGATGTCCGATGGCCAATTTCATGGATGTCTTTTTTCAACTCTGAAAGAGCCGACTTGAATTCCTCCTGGAATATAGCTTTTATTTGTGTGAGTAATTCTTTATTAGGGGTATCTACTGAGCCAGTAACCTCCATTTTGGTGTGCTCTTGGTCACTAATTTCTTTGGCTGGTGAAGTATTTTTCTCCTGTAGCCATTGTCTGGGTTGGGTCTTAGTTAGATAGTCTTTAACCGAGTGGCTTCTGCTTTTCATTTTGGTGAGGCTTGTCTAAGTCTTTCTATAAGAGGATAAAGGTATTCTGTTGTAGAGTAGTTGAGATAATATAGCCTCAAGGGGACTTTGTCATGCTGCACCTGTGAAGATGTTTATTGATATTGATGTGTAGAGGTCAGGCGGGGATAGGACTGTCAGGTCATTGATGCTGTGTGTCCCTATGCCATCTTCTTGCTGACTCTACATATCTTGGAGAGGCATTGTTTTTAGGAATTGGACTTTTGTTGTGTATTAACTTAACTATCGTCCTTTTCTCTCCTGGGGTTGGCAGAACATATGTAGTTCCCTACTGTCCAGTCTCAGACACGAACTGTAGACTTGTCCCAGTCCCACACCTCTATGTGTTGCGGGCTAGGGTGTAGAGTGCTCCCAAAGCTCTTTTAGTCAATTCCCTTATGTCTGAGATGTTCCACCTTCCATCAAATGTCTTACATTAGTTCCTCTATTTTATCACCCAAAGCTTGATCAGTCCTTAACCCAGTAGTGTTCAGGTATAAAACCCCTCTAGTGTCTCATTAAATTCCTCTCTAATATGGTTGGAAATAACTCAAATATGTGGCTTTAGAAAAACGTAGAAAGAGACGTGTGTCTTAGTGGTTTTTCACTCCTCAACCATTAGTGGGCCCTCTGGTCCCCCCAGATAAGTTAATTGGGCTGCTGCGGCACTCAGCTCCCCAGGGAGGTTACCCTCATAGGGCAATCACGGGAAGGGAGTTGAGGATATGACCCACCAACATATAGGATGGCAGGAAAAGGGATAGGGAGTGAGTGTTGTTGTGTGACACTAGGGTGGTGTTAGTATATTGTAGGTTTACTGCTGGCAAATCCTAGCTACTATGGGGCAGAGTTTGATAGAGTGGATGTCTGGGGATTCAAATGATGTAGACTGTATAGGTCTTATGTTCCCTCCTGAACAAAAATCCCAACACAAAACATGGAGCTCGGTGACCCTCCTCAAAACCCAGAGGTGTAAGTGTTACTTCCCTATTTTTTTTATTAAGTTCCTTAGGGCAGAATTGTGTTATTTTGGAAGCTTAGGCTTGTAGCTGCTGTGGTTTGTGGGCTGCATAAACGTTAATGTCCTCCCCTTATCACTACTTTACAGCTCCATTCACATACTATAAAGAGCACTGTGGGGGGTCACAGAGGATCTCCGCTGCAAGGTCTGACCTGCAATTTTGGGGTTAAAGTGCAGTCCGGTAAGCAGAGCAAGTGGAATTGAGACTACTGGAGTTGTGAGACTGATTGTTCAGTAGTGTAAATGAACAAATTTGTAAGACGTCTCCCCAGAGATGAGTGACTTTGTAAATTGGGTATGCTACTCAGCTAATGTCACACCACTGTATACTGCATAGTATCTGGTGATCAGGGAAGGCCTCAGAGAAAGGCTTTAGTGTTATGTAATGAAACCAGGATTTTATGGTCCAAAGTGAAGCCCCCAGCAATGATCCCAAGTGCAGATGTGTATAGGTGTTAACTTACTACGTTAAGCTGCTTTTAATAGCGACCCAGATGTTCCGGTGACAGCCTAGGAATGGACTCAGAGCGATCTCTGTTGCCGTATCCTGCAAGTCAAGATGTCGGATTATTGCGCCCTGAGCTTTAAGGATGCGTAGCGGTAAGAATCCGTTTTCTAGGTTCAGATTTCCTTTGAGGCTCATAAGCCCGGTTGGCTCAGGCTGAGATTACTTGCACAGTCTTCCGTTAGCCCCAACCAGAGCTCCGACCTGACTAGCAGCTACTGCAATGTCGCAGCCATTAAGTGCCAGCTCCACTGTTCCTCTGGTTGTGGAAATGCTCCGATCCGATATGCAGCATCGCCCGCAAAAGCCGGCGACGCCAAATTTTGCGCTGGTTTGGTATCACATATACGGAGTAACGCGGAACATCCAGCTGGCCCGATGACTGAACGACGAATGAAGTTTCCTTTAAATGACGTCATCCAAGATGGCGTACGTCGAATTCCGATTGGCTGATAGGATTCCAATCAGCCAATCAGATTGAGCTCGCATTCTATTGGCTGTTCCGATCAGCCAATAGAATGCAAGCTCAATCTGATTGGCTCATTGGATCAGCCAATCGGATTGAACTTGAATTTTCTTACCTTAATTCCGATTGGCTGATAGAATCCTATCAGCCAATCGGAATTCGACAGACGCCATCTTGGATGACGTCATTTAAAGGAAACTTCATTCGTCGTTCAGTCATTGGGCCAGCTGGATGTTCCGTGTTGGAGGGCTGAAGAAAGAAGATTGAAGATGCCGCTTGGAGGAAAACCGCCCCGATGGAGGACCTCTTCTTTGCCGCTTGGATGAAGACATCACCGGATGGAAGACTTCTTCTTTGCCGCTTGGATGAAGACATTGCTGGATGGAAGACTTCTTCTTTGCCGCTTGGATGAAGACATCGCCCGGATTGGATGAAGAGTTCGGCCCGGCTGGGTGAAGACGACTCAAGGTAGGGAGATCTTCTGGGGCTTAGTGTTAGGTTTTTTAAAGGGGGGTTTGGGTGGGTTTAGAGTAGGGGTATGTGGGTGGTGGGTTTTAATGTTGGGGGGTGGTAGTGGTTTTTTTTACAGGCAAAAGAGCTGTTTACTTTGGGGCATGCCCCGCAAAAGGCCCTTTTAAGGGCTGGTAATAGAGCTGTTAACTTTTTTGTAATTTAGAATAGGGTAGGGAAATTTTTTTATTTTGGGGGGGCTTTATTATTTTATTAAGGGGCTTAGAATAGGTGTAATTAGCTTAAAATTCTTGTAATCTTTTTTTATTTTTTGTAATTTAGTGTTTGTTTTTTTTGTAATTTAGTTTAGTGTATTTAATTGTATTTTAGTTTAGAGATTTGTAGTTTATTTAATTTATTGATAGTGTAACCCCATGTGTACCGGAGGTGAACTAATAATAACAGAGCAACAAGAGGTCATGAAAAACCTTTTCATATATATATATGAATACATGTTAACGAATAGATTACCAATGTCTAGAATATACTTTTTAGGAGACTTATGTTTGTTATGATGGTATATATATATATATAATTATCACCACATCAAATCAAGGTACAAATTTCAACAAAGTCATAATCATGTATATAATCATAAAAATAAGATAAAATAAAATAATATAAAGAAGCAAGACGCCACCATAGAACATTTTAGTTTATGAACACCTATTCCCTTAGTGTACCACTGTGTAACCACAAATATGAATGAAGGCCGAGCACTCAAGCTCCAGGGGATTATTTAACTAAATAATATTTAACTCTTGTGGATAAGCACAGTGGGTAGACCCAAGGACAGGAGAAAATGTACCTCTTTACAATAATGTATACAATATATGAAAATACATTTTTTCAGAGTTCATTGAAAATATTACATTACTATATCCACCTCTATTCATAGATAATAGGTGTGTATAGTGGATATATCACTAAAATGGATCTGTGGGACTATTAAATGTATATAGTGTATATGATATAGTTACATAATTGGTTTTGAGCAAGGGGAGGTGAACATGTAAAAGATGTAATTATTTTATTCCCAGTAATTAATAAGATCAAACTCAGAGTTCAATCCTTTTGGAACTCTGGTTTCCATCTTAAAAATCCACAACATCTCCCGTTTAGAGAGTGCTACTTCACGATCACCCCCTCTCTTCGGTCTAGGTACCATATCAATAGGCTGCCACGAAAAACAAGTCAAATCTTTTTCGTGGATTTGGGCAAAGTGATGTACTATAGGAGTGGTAGCTTTGCCCACTATAATGGTGGACAAGAGCTTTCTAATCCTACTTCTGATGTCTCTCGTCGTGAGCCCTATGTATTGTTTTCCACATCTTGTGCAAGTAATGCAATAGATAATAAAAGTGGATGTACAATTGAGGCAAAAATTGATTTCATAGGAAATACCCGTCACAGTGGAACGGAAATGTTCTGATACAGTCAGATATCCACATGCCCCACATCTGGAGCTACCACATTTATAGGACCCCTTACTGCTTAACCATGCACTCCCTTGTGAGATAGATTTCGGCAGAACAGTTGGGGACAAAATATTTCCTATGGTTTTGTTTCGTCTATATGAGCATCTGAGTCCTTCTTTTACACATTGTATTAGTCTGTCGTCTGCTATTAACATATTAAAATGATGTTTTACAATACTACAGACCTCCTCATACTGGGCACTATAGTCCGTCACAAAAGTTACCCCTTTCATATTATCCTTTTTCTCTGGTCTCTTGTCCTTCAGTAAGTCATGTCTGTTCAAATTCTTGACCTCCCTCTGGGCCCGATTAACAACCTTTTTCGGATAGCCCCTCTGTAGGAGGCGCTTTTTCACTTCCATCATTTGGATCTCACCTTTCCTGGTATCAGAGCAATTTTGTTTTGCCCTCATGAGTTGACCTTTTGCTATGCCATATGGCACATGCTTAGGGTGGCAACTCTTGGCATGCAGCAAAGAGTTGCCTGAGATAGGTTTTCTATACAGGCTCGTTTTGACTAAGCCCTCAGGGCTGCCACTTAGGACTACATCCAGATAGTTAATCTGTGTTTGCTGAATCTCACTCATAAATTTAAGGCCAATGTCATTAACATTGAGCCCTTCAATGAATCCTTTTAGATCATTGGAGTCACCGTGCCATATAAGGATCAAATCGTCGATAAATCGGCGATAAAAAACAATACAGTCACATGATGGGTTCCTATCTCCAAAGATGTGGGACAGCTCCCACCAACCCATAAAAAGGTTGGCATAGGAGGGGGCAAACTTGGCCCCCATCGCCATCCCACACCTCTGGAGATAGAAAACACCCTCAAACTCAAAAAAATTATGAGTCAATAAAAACTCAGTCACTTGTAGAATATATTGTTGAAAATCTATTGTGAAAGAGGACCAGTTTTTTAGAAAGAATGATACAGCTTCCATTCCCTTAGAATGTGGGATGGTAGAGTAAAGTGCTGTAACATCAATGGTTGCCCATAGATGTACCCCTTCCTGCCATTTGATGTCCTGTACCATGTTCATAAGGTGCTTGGTGTCCTTTAGAAAACTGGGGAGTGCTTCTACAAATGGATGTAGGATCATGTCCAGCCATTGGGACAGGCGTTCAAATAGAGACCCTATACCACTTACTATTGGACGTCCTTTGACATCCTGCAGGGACTTATGCACCTTTAGAACACAGTATTTATCCGACAGCGCTAACTTAAAAAGACCTTTAGCTCCCTTAACGAATGGGTCCCTAGTTACCCAAGAGGTTCTGGCAGAAAATATGAAAAGGTGTAAGGAGCGCCTAAGTCGAAAGGCCAGGTCAAACAGGGGTGAGAGAAGGGTTGAATAGAGGTGTATACATAAAATTATTATTTATTCTCAAGTTATAAAATTCAAGTGTTACAAGAATTACAAGAACATATAAGTACATGGATCCATGGTACAATAATTAAAAGCAGATAAACAAATACCAATATAAAAACAATAATCAAAACAATAATAAAAGCAAAAGTGACCGCTCCGGGGTCTGGTGTGCACAATTAGATCAATGAACAATTGGTATATAAAAACAAATAATGCTGTGTATACAGAGTGTATGTGCTATGAGTCCACAGATACTGATTGGTGTAACAATATAAAAATTGTGATAACTAATTTAAAGCTGGTTAAAAAACTTATGAAAAACTTATTAGAAACTTATTAAAGAACGAGTCCAATGTTCCAATGGGTGAAAAACATCCAAATGATCCAAATGATCCAAATGTGTAGTGATAATCCAAGTGTAAAAAACAAAAACAAAGATAATAAACAAAAAATGTGAATGAAAAGTCAATTGTAGACAAAAAGTGTTGAAAGCAATTCCTCAAAAGTAGTTAGGATTCCAAGCCAAAAAAGTGAAAAAGTGAAATTATTACACAGTGTTAAATGGATTCTTGGTAGTGCTCAAATAAGAACAAAAAATAAAGAACAAAGAAAATGTGTCTAAATTGCGCCAATTTAGTGACCCTATGACCCGGATGTTCATTACGAAACCGGATGTTTTTATACATCCGGTTTCGTAATGAACATCCGGGTCATAGGGTCACTAAATTGGCGCAATTTAGATACATTTGGCGCCATTTGGTTATCAATACAAGTATAAAGAGAGCACTCTCACCAACCATATATCAGTCTTGAAAAAGGCCCTATTGGTGGGCCGAAACGCGTTGGCATATATGGTGAGTCACATTTCAATTACCTAGAGTTTTTACAAAACGTTACTGCTCTATGTTGTATCATTTCTTCTTTTCACAGGTTCTGGAATTTTTTGTTCTTTATTTTTTGTTCTTATTTGAGCACTACCAAGAATCCATTTAACACTGTGTAATAATTTCACTTTTTCACTTTTTTGGCTTGGAATCCTAACTACTTTGGGGAATTGCTTTCAACACTTTTTGTCTACAATTGACTTTTCATTCACATTTTTTGTTTATTATCTTTTTTTTGTTTTTTACACTTGGATTATCACTACACATTTGGATCATTTGGATCATTTGGACGTTTTTCACCCATTGGAACATTGGACTCGTTCTTTAATAAGTTTCTAATAAGTTTTTCATAAGTTTTTTAACCAGCTTTAAATTAGTTATCACAATTTTTATATTGTTACACCAATCAGTATCTGTGGACTTATAGCACATACACTCTGTATACACAGCATTATTTGTTTTTATATACCAATTGTTCATTGATCTAATTGTGCACACCAGACCCCGGAGCGGTCACTTTTGCTTTTATTATTGTTTTAATTATTGTTTTTATATTGGTATTTGTTTATCTGCTTTTAATTATTGTACCATGGATCCATGTACTTATATGTTCTTGTAATTCTTGTAACACTTGAATTTTATAACTTGAGAATAAATAATAATTTTATGTATACACCTCTATTCAACCCTTCTCTCACCCCTGTTTGACCTGGCCTTTCGACTTAGGCGCTCCTTACACCTTTTCATACTTATGCACTTTTGGAAGGTGATGGAAAACAGGAGTAACAGGATATTCAACATATATGTATGACATGGTGTCTTTGTCAATAAAGCCATTTTCCATCCCTTCATCCAAAAGGTGCAAAAGCTCTCTCTGAAAACGAAAGGTTGGGTTGGTTGGCAGTACTGAATAGCAACAATCATCATTCAATTGACGCAGGGCTTCATTTATATAGTCAATTCTATTCAGCACTACCACCGAGCCACCCTTAACCGCATTCTTCACAACTATATTGTGGTTATTAGCCAAAGAAGATAAAGCTTCCCTCTCAGCCCTTCCCAGGTTATCTGACGTCTTTGTAGAGGACATTGATAGTGCTTTTAGATCACTCTCCACTCTTTTGTAGAAGTTTTCAACTACTGTCCCCCTACTATGTATGGGGTAAAACTTTGATGGTAGTTTAAGACTTTTAACTCTATTTGTACTAAGTGGAGCCCCTGGCTCATTACCTTCTATCAAAGAGTGTTGAGTGAAACTAGGTCACAGGATTCAGGGAATGGTAGATCAGTATTTAGATTAGTGGTAACCCACTGTGTACCCTAACCTTCATCTAGTGGTACTGTATCTCCACCTGAGAAATGGCCTTTCAATGTAATATTGCGAATTAGACGATTTACATCAATTACTGTTCTAAAGAGATTGAAATTTGTGGTTGGCACAAATTCCAGTCCCAGACTCAGTACACGTATCTGAGTCTCAGACAATATTACATCAGAAAGGTTTATTACACATGTTACTTGTACTTTGTTTGGTTCCTTGTCTCCCTCAACCTGTATCCTGTTTTCGCTTGTCCCAATGTCCCTCCCCTGTCGGGGTTGCTCTGGGGTAAGGAAAAAACCTGCTGTACTTGTTCTTGCCCAATATCAGGGTTAGTGGGTATAGCAGACCTCATAGTATTAGCCTCAGTTACATCCCTTTGGGGTGCTGCTGGCTCACTAGCTTTGTACTTACTACCTGTTTCCTTCTGTTTTGTTGAAAGATCAACTCCTGATTTTTTGTGAATGTTTTTTTGTGATAGGTCATCCAATTTCTCTTCTATATCTGATGTCCGATGGCCAATTTCATGGATGTCTTTTTTCAACTCTGAAAGAGCCGACTTGAATTCCTCCTGGAATATAGCTTTTATTTGTGTGAGTAATTCTTTATTAGGGGTATCTACTGAGCCAGTAACCTCCATTTTGGTGTGCTCTTGGTCACTAATTTCTTTGGCTGGTGAAGTATTTTTCTCCTGTAGCCATTGTCTGGGTTGGGTCTTAGTTAGATAGTCTTTAACCGAGTGGCTTCTGCTTTTCATTTTGGTGAGGCTTGTCTAAGTCTTTCTATAAGAGGATAAAGGTATTCTGTTGTAGAGTAGTTGAGATAATATAGCCTCAAGGGGACTTTGTCATGCTGCACCTGTGAAGATGTTTATTGATACTGATGTGTAGAGGTCAGGCGGGGATAGGACTGTCAGGTCATTGATGCTGTGTGTCCCTATGCCATCTTCTTGCTGACTCTACATATCTTGGAGAGGCATTGTTTTTAGGAATTGGAGTTTTGTTGTGTATTAACTTAACTATCGTCCTTTTCTCTCCTGGGGTTGGCAGAACATATGTAGTTCCCTACTGTCCAGTCTCAGACACGAACTGTAGACTTGTCCCAGTCCCACACCTCTATGTGTTGCGGGCTAGGGTATAGAGTGCTCCCAAAGCTCTTTTAGTCAATTCCCTTATGTCTGAGATGTTCCACCTTCCATCAAATGTCTTACATTAGTTCCTCTATTTTATCACCCAAAGCTTGATCAGTCCTTAACCCAGTAGTGTTCAGGTATAAAACCCCTCTAGTGTCTCATTAAATTCCTCTCTAATATGGTTGGAAATAACTCAAATATGTGGCTTTAGAAAAATGTAGAAAGAGACGTGTGTCTTAGTGGTTTTTCACTCCTCAACCATTAGTGGGCCCTCTGGTCCCCCCAGATAAGTTAATTGGGCTGCTGCGGCACTCAGCTCCCCAGGGAGGTTACCCTCATAGGGCAATCACGGGAAGGGAGTTGAGGATATGACCCACCAACATATAGGATGGCAGGAAAAGGGATAGGGAGTGAGTGTTGTTGTGTGACACTAGGGTGGTGTTAGTATATTGTAGGTTTACTGCTGGCAAATCCTAGCTACTATGGGGCAGAGTTTGATAGAGTGGATGTCTGGGGATTCAAATGATGTAGACTGTATAGGTCTTATGTTCCCTCCTGAACAAAAATCCCAACACAAAACATGGAGCTCGGTGACCCTCCTCAAAACCCAGAGGTGTAAGTGTTACTTCCCTATTTTTTTTATTAAGTTCCTTAGGGCAGAATTGTGTTATTTTGGAAGCTTAGGCTTGTAGCTGCTGTGGTTTGTGGGCTGCATAAACGTTAATGTCCTCCCCTTATCACTGCTTTACAGCTCCATTCACATACTATAAAGAGCACTGTGGGGGGTCACAGAGGATCTCCGCTGCAAGGTCTGACCTGCAGTTTTGGGGTTAAAGTGCAGTCCGGTAAGCAGAGCAAGTGGAATTGAGACTACTGGAGTTGTGAGACTGATTGTTCAGTAGTGTAAATGAACAAATTTGTAAGATGTCTCCCCAGAGATGAGTGACTTTGTAAATTGGGTATGCTACTCAGCTAATGTCACACCACTGTATACTGCATAGTATCTGGTGATCAGGGAAGGCCACAGAGAAAGGCTTTAGCGTTATGTAATGAAACCAGGATTTTATGGTCCAAAGTGAAGCCCCCAGCAATGATCCCAAGTGCAGATGTGTATAGGTGTTAACTTACTACGTTAAGCTGCTTTTAATAGCGACCCAGATGTTCCGGTGACAGCCTAGGAATGGACTCAGAGCGATCTCTGTTGCCGTATCCTGCAAGTCAAGATGTCGGATTATTGCGCCCTGAGCTTTAAGGATGCGTAGCGGTAAGAATCCGTTTTCTAGGTTCAGATTTCCTTTGAGGCTCATAAGCCCGGTTGGCTCAGGCTGAGATTACTTGCACAGTCTTCCGTTAGCCCCAACCAGAGCTCCGACCTGACTAGCAGCTACTGCAATGTCGCAGCCATTAAGTGCCAGCTCCACTGTTCCTCTGGTTGTGGAAATGCTCCGATCCGATATGCAGCATCGCCCGCAAAAGCCGGCGACGCCAAATTTTGCGCTGGTTTGGTATCACATATACGGAGTAACGCGGAACATCCAGCTGGCCCGATGACTGAACGACGAATGAAGTTTCCTTTAAATGACGTCATCCAAGATGGCGTACGTCGAATTCCGATTGGCTGATAGGATTCCAATCAGCCAATCAGATTGAGCTCGCATTCTATTGGCTGTTCCGATCAGCCAATAGAATGCAAGCTCAATCTGATTGGCTCATTGGATCAGCCAATCGGATTGAACTTGAATTTTCTTACCTTAATTCCGATTGGCTGATAGAATCCTATCAGCCAATCGGAATTCGACAGACGCCATCTTGGATGACGTCATTTAAAGGAAACTTCATTCGTCGTTCAGTCATTGGGCCAGCTGGATGTTCCGTGTTGGAGGGCTGAAGAAAGAAGATTGAAGATGCCGCTTGGAGGAAAACCGCCCCGATGGAGGACCTCTTCTTTGCCGCTTGGATGAAGACATCACCGGATGGAAGACTTCTTCTTTGCCGCTTGGATGAAGACATTGCTGGATGGAAGACTTCTTCTTTGCCGCTTGGATGAAGACATCGCCCGGATTGGATGAAGAGTTCGGCCCGGCTGGGTGAAGACGACTCAAGGTAGGGAGATCTTCTGGGGCTTAGTGTTAGGTTTTTTAAAGGGGGGTTTGGGTGGGTTTAGAGTAGGGGTATGTGGGTGGTGGGTTTTAATGTTGGGGGGTGGTAGTGTTTTTTTTTACAGGCAAAAGAGCTGTTTACTTTGGGGCATGCCCCGCAAAAGGCCCTTTTAAGGGCTGGTAATAGAGCTGTTAACTTTTTTGTAATTTAGAATAGGGTAGGGAAATTTTTTTATTTTGGGGGGCTTTATTATTTTATTAAGGGGCTTAGAATAGGTGTAATTAGCTTAAAATTCTTGTAATCTTTTTTTATTTTTTGTAATTTAGTGTTTGTTTTTTTTGTAATTTAGTTTAGTGTATTTAATTGTATTTTAGTTTAGAGATTTGTAGTTTATTTAATTTATTGATAGTGTAACCCCATGTGTACCGGAGGTGAACTAATAATAACAGAGCAACAAGAGGTCATGAAAAACCTTTTCATATATATATATGAATACATGTTAACGAATAGATTACCAATGTCTAGAATATACTTTTTAGGAGACTTATGTTTGTTATGATGGTATATATATATATATATATATATATATAATTATCACCACATCAAATCAAGGTACAAATTTCAACAAAGTCATAATCATGTATATAATCATAAAAATAAGATAAAATAAAATAATATAAAGAAGCAAGACGCCACCATAGAACATTTTAGTTTATGAACACCTATTCCCTTAGTGTACCACTGTGTAACCACAAATATGAATGAAGGCCGAGCACTCAAGCTCCAGGGGATTATTTAACTAAATAATATTTAACTCTTGTGGATAAGCACAGTGGGTAGACCCAAGGACAGGAGAAAATGTACCTCTTTACAATAATGTATACAATATATGAAAATACATTTTTTCAGAGTTCATTGAAAATATTACATTACTATATCCACCTCTATTCATAGATAATAGGTGTGTATAGTGGATATATCACTAAAATGGATCTGTGGGACTATTAAATGTATATAGTGTATATGATATAGTTACATAATTGGTTTTGAGCAAGGGGAGGTGAACATGTAAAAGATGTAATTATTTTATTCCCAGTAATTAATAAGATCAAACTCAGAGTTCAATCCTTTTGGAACTCTGGTTTCCATCTTAAAAATCCACAACATCTCCCGTTTAGAGAGTGCTACTTCACGATCACCCCCTCTCTTCGGTCTAGGTACCATATCAATAGGCTGCCACGAAAAACAAGTCAAATCTTTTTCGTGGATTTGGGCAAAGTGATGTACTATAGGAGTGGTAGCTTTGCCCACTATAATGGTGGACAAGAGCTTTCTAATCCTACTTCTGATGTCTCTCGTCGTGAGCCCTATGTATTGTTTTCCACATCTTGTGCAAGTAATGCAATAGATAATAAAAGTGGATGTACAATTGAGGCAAAAATTGATTTCATAGGAAATACCCGTCACAGTGGAACGGAAATGTTCTGATACAGTCAGATATCCACATGCCCCACATCTGGAGCTACCACATTTATAGGACCCCTTACTGCTTAACCATGCACTCCCTTGTGAGATAGATTTCGGCAGAACAGTTGGGGACAAAATATTTCCTATGGTTTTGTTTCGTCTATATGAGCATCTGAGTCCTTCTTTTACACATTGTATTAGTCTGTCGTCTGCTATTAACATATTAAAATGATGTTTTACAATACTACAGACCTCCTCATACTGGGCACTATAGTCCGTCACAAAAGTTACCCCTTTCATATTATCCTTTTTCTCTGGTCTCTTGTCCTTCAGTAAGTCATGTCTGTTCAAATTCTTGACCTCCCTCTGGGCCCGATTAACAACCTTTTTCGGATAGCCCCTCTGTAGGAGGCGCTTTTTCACTTCCATCATTTGGATCTCACCTTTCCTGGTATCAGAGCAATTTTGTTTTGCCCTCATGAGTTGACCTTTTGCTATGCCATATGGCACATGCTTAGGGTGGCAACTCTTGGCATGCAGCAAAGAGTTGCCTGAGATAGGTTTTCTATACAGGCTCGTTTTGACTAAGCCCTCAGGGCTGCCACTTAGGACTACATCCAGATAGTTAATCTGTGTTTGCTGAATCTCACTCATAAATTTAAGGCCAATGTCATTAACATTGAGCCCTTCAATGAATCCTTTTAGATCATTGGAGTCACCGTGCCATATAAGGATCAAATCGTCGATAAATCGGCGATAAAAAACAATACAGTCACATGATGGGTTCCTATCTCCAAAGATGTGGGACAGCTCCCACCAACCCATAAAAAGGTTGGCATAGGAGGGGGCAAACTTGGCCCCCATCGCCATCCCACACCTCTGGAGATAGAAAACACCCTCAAACTCAAAAAAATTATGAGTCAATAAAAACTCAGTCACTTGTAGAATATATTGTTGAAAATCTATTGTGAAAGAGGACCAGTTTTTTAGAAAGAATGATACAGCTTCCATTCCCTTAGAATGTGGGATGGTAGAGTAAAGTGCTGTAACATCAATGGTTGCCCATAGATGTACCCCTTCCTGCCATTTGACGTCCTGTACCATGTTCATAAGGTGCTTGGTGTCCTTTAGAAAACTGGGGAGTGCTTCTACAAATGGATGTAGGATCATGTCCAGCCATTGGGACAGGCGTTCAAATAGAGACCCTATACCACTTACTATTGGACGTCCTTTGACATCCTGCAGGGACTTATGCACCTTTAGAACACAGTATTTATCCGACAGCGCTAACTTAAAAAGACCTTTAGCTCCCTTAACGAATGGGTCCCTAGTTACCCAAGAGGTTCTGGCAGAAAATATGAAAAGGTGTAAGGAGCGCCTAAGTCGAAAGGCCAGGTCAAACAGGGGTGAGAGAAGGGTTGAATAGAGGTGTATACATAAAATTATTATTTATTCTCAAGTTATAAAATTCAAGTGTTACAAGAATTACAAGAACATATAAGTACATGGATCCATGGTACAATAATTAAAAGCAGATAAACAAATACCAATATAAAAACAATAATCAAAACAATAATAAAAGCAAAAGTGACCGCTCCGGGGTCTGGTGTGCACAATTAGATCAATGAACAATTGGTATATAAAAACAAATAATGCTGTGTATACAGAGTGTATGTGCTATGAGTCCACAGATACTGATTGGTGTAACAATATAAAAATTGTGATAACTAATTTAAAGCTGGTTAAAAAACTTATGAAAAACTTATTAGAAACTTATTAAAGAACGAGTCCAATGTTCCAATGGGTGAAAAACATCCAAATGATCCAAATGATCCAAATGTGTAGTGATAATCCAAGTGTAAAAAACAAAAACAAAGATAATAAACAAAAAATGTGAATGAAAAGTCAATTGTAGACAAAAAGTGTTGAAAGCAATTCCTCAAAAGTAGTTAGGATTCCAAGCCAAAAAAGTGAAAAAGTGAAATTATTACACAGTGTTAAATGGATTCTTGGTAGTGCTCAAATAAGTACAAAAAATAAAGAACAAAAAAATGTGTCTAAATTGCGCCAATTTAGTGACCCTATGACCTGGATGTTCATTACGAAACCGGATGTTTTTATACATCCGGTTTCGTAATGAACATCCGGGTCATAGGGTCACTAAATTGGCGCAATTTAGATACATTTGGCGCCATTTGGTTATCAATACAAGTATAAAGGGAGCACTCTCACCAACCATATATCAGTCTTGAAAAAGGCCCTATTGGTGGGCCGAAACGCGTTGGCATATATGGTGAGTCACATTTCAATTACCTAGAGTTTTTACAAAACGTTACTGCTCTATGTTGTATCATTTCTTCTTTTCACAGGTTCTGGAATTTTTTGTTCTTTATTTTTTGTTCTTATTTGAGCACTACCAAGAATCCATTTAACACTGTGTAATAATTTCACTTTTTCACTTTTTGGCTTGGAATCCTAACTACTTTGGGGAATTGCTTTCAACACTTTTTGTCTACAATTGACTTTTCATTCACATTTTTTGTTTATTATCTTTTTTTTGTTTTTTACACTTGGATTATCACTACACATTTGGATCATTTGGATCATTTGGACGTTTTTCACCCATTGGAACATTGGACTCGTTCTTTAATAAGTTTCTAATAAGTTTTTCATAAGTTTTTTAACCAGCTTTAAATTAGTTATCACAATTTTTATATTGTTACACCAATCAGTATCTGTGGACTTATAGCACATACACTCTGTATACACAGCATTATTTGTTTTTATATACCAATTGTTCATTGATCTAATTGTGCACACCAGACCCCGGAGCGGTCACTTTTGCTTTTATTATTGTTTTAATTATTGTTTTTATATTGGTATTTGTTTATCTGCTTTTAATTATTGTACCATGGATCCATGTACTTATATGTTCTTGTAATTCTTGTAACACTTGAATTTTATAACTTGAGAATAAATAATAATTTTATGTATACACCTCTATTCAACCCTTCTCTCACCCCTGTTTGACCTGGCCTTTCGACTTAGGCGCTCCTTACACCTTTTCATACTTATGCACCTTTGGAAGGTGATGGAAAACAGGAGTAACAGGATATTCAACATATATGTATGACATGGTGTCTTTGTCAATAAAGCCATTTTCCATCCCTTCATCCAAAAGGTGCAAAAGCTCTCTCTGAAAACGAAAGGTTGGGTTGGTTGGCAGTACTGAATAGCAACAATCATCATTCAATTGACGCAGGGCTTCATTTATATAGTCAATTCTATTCAGCACTACCACCGAGCCACCCTTAACCGCATTCTTCACAACTATATTGTGGTTATTAGCCAAAGAAGATAAAGCTTCCCTCTCAGCCCTTCCCAGGTTATCTGACGTCTTTGTAGAGGACATTGATAGTGCTTTTAGATCACTCTCCACTCTTTTGTAGAAGTTTTCAACTACTGTCCCCCTACTATGTATGGGGTAAAACTTTGATGGTAGTTTAAGACTTTTAACTCTATTTGTACTAAGTGGAGCCCCTGGCTCATTACCTTCTATCAAAGAGTGTTGAGTGAAACTAGGTCACAGGATTCAGGGAATGGTAGATCAGTATTTAGATTAGTGGTAACCCACTGTGTACCCTGACCTTCATCTAGTGGTACTGTATCTCCACCTGAGAAATGGCCTTTCAATGTAATATTGCGAATTAGACGATTTACATCAATTACTGTTCTAAAGAGATTGAAATTTGTGGTTGGCACAAATTCCAGTCCCAGACTCAGTACACGTATCTGAGTCTCAGACATTATTACATCAGAAAGGTTTATTACACATGTTACTTGTACTTTGTTTGGTTCCTTGTCTCCCTCAACCTGTATCCTGTTTTCGCTTGTCCCAATGTCCCTCCCCTGTCGGGGTTGCTCTGGGGTAAGGAAAAAACCTGCTGTACTTGTTCTTGCCCAATATCAGGGTTAGTGGGTATAGCAGACCTCATAGTATTAGCCTCAGTTACATCCCTTTGGGGTGCTGCTGGCTCACTAGCTTTGTACTTACTACCTGTTTCCTTCTGTTTTGTTGAAAGATCAACTCCTGATTTTTTGTGAATGTTTTTTTGTGATAGGTCATCCAATTTCTCTTCTATATCTGATGTCCGATGGCCAATTTCATGGATGTCTTTTTTCAACTCTGAAAGAGCCGACTTGAATTCCTCCTGGAATATAGCTTTTATTTGTGTGAGTAATTCTTTATTAGGGGTATCTACTGAGCCAGTAACCTCCATTTTGGTGTGCTCTTGGTCACTAATTTCTTTGGCTGGTGAAGTATTTTTCTCCTGTAGCCATTGTCTGGGTTGGGTCTTAGTTAGATAGTCTTTAACCGAGTGGCTTCTGCTTTTCATTTTGGTGAGGCTTGTCTAAGTCTTTCTATAAGAGGATAAAGGTATTCTGTTGTAGAGTAGTTGAGATAATATAGCCTCAAGGGGACTTTGTCATGCTGCACCTGTGAAGATGTTTATTGATATTGATGTGTAGAGGTCAGGCGGGGATAGGACTGTCAGGTCATTGATGCTGTGTGTCCCTATGCCATCTTCTTGCTGACTCTACATATCTTGGAGAGGCATTGTTTTTAGGAATTGGAGTTTTGTTGTGTATTAACTTAACTATCGTCCTTTTCTCTCCTGGGGTTGGCAGAACATATGTAGTTCCCTACTGTCCAGTCTCAGACACGAACTGTAGACTTGTCCCAGTCCCACACCTCTATGTGTTGCGGGCTAGGGTATAGAGTGCTCCCAAAACTCTTTTAGTCAATTCCCTTATGTCTGAGATGTTCCACCTTCCATCAAATGTCTTACATTAGTTCCTCTATTTTATCACCCAAAGCTTGATCAGTCCTTAACCCAGTAGTGTTCAGGTATAAAACCCCTCTAGTGTCTCATTAAATTCCTCTCTAATATGGTTGGAAATAACTCAAATATGTGGCTTTAGAAAAACGTAGAAAGAGACGTGTGTCTTAGTGGTTTTTCACTCCTCAACCATTAGTGGGCCCTCTGGTCCCCCCAGATAAGTTAATTGGGCTGCTGCGGCACTCAGCTCCCCAGGGAGGTTACCCTCATAGGGCAATCACGGGAAGGGAGTTGAGGATATGACCCACCAACATATAGGATGGCAGGAAAAGGGATAGGGAGTGAGTGTTGTTGTGTGACACTAGGGTGGTGTTAGTATATTGTAGGTTTACTGCTGGCAAATCCTAGCTACTATGGGGCAGAGTTTGATAGAGTGGATGTCTGGGGATTCAAATGATGTAGACTGTATAGGTCTTATGTTCCCTCCTGAACAAAAATCCCAACACAAAACATGGAGCTCGGTGACCCTCCTCAAAACCCAGAGGTGTAAGTGTTACTTCCCTATTTTTTTTATTAAGTTCCTTAGGGCAGAATTGTGTTATTTTGGAAGCTTAGGCTTGTAGCTGCTGTGGTTTGTGGGCTGCATAAACGTTAATGTCCTCCCCTTATCACTGCTTTACAGCTCCATTCACATACTATAAAGAGCACTGTGGGGGGTCACAGAGGATCTCCGCTGCAAGGTCTGACCTGCAGTTTTGGGGTTAAAGTGCAGTCCGGTAAGCAGAGCAAGTGGAATTGAGACTACTGGAGTTGTGAGACTGATTGTTCAGTAGTGTAAATGAACAAATTTGTAAGACGTCTCCCCAGAGATGAGTGACTTTGTAAATTGGGTATGCTACTCAGCTAATGTCACACCACTGTATACTGCATAGTATCTGGTGATCAGGGAAGGCCTCAGAGAAAGGCTTTAGCGTTATGTAATGAAACCAGGATTTTATGGTCCAAAGTGAAGCCCCCAGCAATGATCCCAAGTGCAGATGTGTATAGGTGTTAACTTACTACGTTAAGCTGCTTTTAATAGCGACCCAGATGTTCCGGTGACAGCCTAGGAATGGACTCAGAGCGATCTCTGTTGCCGTATCCTGCAAGTCAAGATGGCGGATTATTGCGCCCTGAGCTTTAAGGATGCGTAGCGGTAAGAATCCGTTTTCTAGGTTCAGATTTCCTTTGAGGCTCATAAGCCCGGTTGGCTCAGGCTGAGATTACTTGCACAGTCTTCCGTTAGCCCCAACCAGAGCTCCGACCTGACTAGCAGCTACTGCAATGTCGCAGCCATTAAGTGCCAGCTCCACTGTTCCTCTGGTTGTGGAAATGCTCCGATCCGATATGCAGCATCGCCCGCAAAAGCCGGCGACGCCAAATTTTGCGCTGGTTTGGTATCACATATACGGAGTAAAGCGGAACATCCAGCTGGCCCGATGACTGAACGACGAATGAAGTTTCCTTTAAATGACGTCATCCAAGATGGCGTACGTCGAATTCCGATTGGCTGATAGGATTCCAATCAGCCAATCAGATTGAGCTCGCATTCTATTGGCTGTTCCGATCAGCCAATAGAATGCAAGCTCAATCTGATTGGCTCATTGGATCAGCCAATCGGATTGAACTTGAATTTTCTTACCTTAATTCCGATTGGCTGATAGAATCCTATCAGCCAATCGGAATTCGACAGACGCCATCTTGGATGACGTCATTTAAAGGAAACTTCATTCGTCGTTCAGTCATTGGGCCAGCTGGATGTTCCGTGTTGGAGGGCTGAAGAAAGAAGATTGAAGATGCCGCTTGGAGGAAAACCGCCCCGATGGAGGACCTCTTCTTTGCCGCTTGGATGAAGACATCACCGGATGGAAGACTTCTTCTTTGCCGCTTGGATGAAGACATTGCTGGATGGAAGACTTCTTCTTTGCCGCTTGGATGAAGACATCGCCCGGATTGGATGAAGAGTTCGGCCCGGCTGGGTGAAGACGACTCAAGGTAGGGAGATCTTCTGGGGCTTAGTGTTAGGTTTTTTAAAGGGGGGTTTGGGTGGGTTTAGAGTAGGGGTATGTGGGTGGTGGGTTTTAATGTTGGGGGGTGGTAGTGTTTTTTTTTACAGGCAAAAGAGCTGTTTACTTTGGGGCATGCCCCGCAAAAGGCCCTTTTAAGGGCTGGTAATAGAGCTGTTAACTTTTTTGTAATTTAGAATAGGGTAGGGAAATTTTTTTATTTTGGGGGGCTTTATTATTTTATTAAGGGGCTTAGAATAGGTGTAATTAGCTTAAAATTCTTGTAATCTTTTTTTATTTTTTGTAATTTAGTGTTTGTTTTTTTTGTAATTTAGTTTAGTGTATTAAATTGTATTTTAGTTTAGAGATTTGTAGTTTATTTAATTTATTGATAGTGTAGGTGTATTTGTAACTTATTTTAGGATTTATTTTACAGGTAAATTGGTAATTATTTTAACTAGGTAGCTATTAAATAGTTATTAACTATTTAATAGCTATTGTACCTAGTTAAAATAAATACCAAGTTACCTGTAAAATAAATATAAACACTAAAATAGCTACAATGTAATTATTAATTATATTGTAGCTATCTTTGGGTTTATTTTATAGGTAAGTATTTAGATTTAAATAGGAATATTTTAATTAATAATATTAATTAGATTTATTTTAATAAGCATTTAGTTAGGGGTGTTAGAGCTAGATAGGGTTATTATACTTAATATATATATATAATATAATAACAATATTAACTATATTAACCCTAATATAATTAGGGTTAATATAGTTAATATATATAGCGGTGGTGTAGGGGGGTCAGATTAGGGGTTAATCTATTTAATATAGGTGGCGGCGGTGTAGGGGGATTAGATTAGGAGGTAATAAATTTATTATAGGTGGCGGCAGAGCTGTTTAGGAAGAAGGAGAGCAGCACGGTTCCAAAGCAACCTCCAGAGAGCAGCGGCAAACCCAGATATCAGACAGGTCAGGCTCAGACTGAGCGACGAAAATTCAAATGCAGCTGGAGAGGAAGAGGTGCTCACCGAGGAGAGGAGAATCAGTCCGGCACATCACAGAAGAAACAAGGAGGCGGCACACTTGGTAAATGAAAGCAAGGCAGGAACTTTATTCCAGATTCCAAGTCACTACATACACACTACCAACAAGAGACAGAAGAAGGGGGCGTATCCGTACGCGTTTCATGCCGTGCGGCACTTAGTCATAGGATGACAGGTAAGTGAGAGTCAGGTAAGTTTATGCCCCGCCCCACCAATTGGATTGCAGAAAATAGTAAAAAGTAAAAACAGGTAAGTAAATGGATACAAAAGATTACATACAAAGGATTACGGAAAAAGCAACTATACACAGCAATGATAAATGACACATAACAAAAGTGAGCTGACACAACAAGCCAAAATATCTTTTGGAAATATAGAAGTTGGCAATAAAACAGAATTTTAAAATTCGGGATGATATGGTATAATTTGAAATAATACCGGGTAGTATTAGGTAGTATTATGCAATTTATGATATGGAACATAATGAACAACGAAGCTGACCAAAGAATGACTCAAGTACCTCAGTGTATATTAATACACTGTAGAATAATTATTTTAAAAGCAATGGATAAGCAAATACCTCAGTATGTGTGAGCTCAAAATATTAAATTAATTGAGTTTATGTTTATACCATAATCATTATATTGGATACCTACAACACAGTACAATAATGAACCCTATAGAGAGGCAATCAAATAAGATGTAACTGTATAAATCATGGGAATAATCATCTATTAATAATCATCAATAAAGATTATTACCTCTATCTCTATAGTTATCTAAGACAAATGTACATCTTAATTCCCTGAGCCTAAGAGGAAAGAAAATTTATATGAGTATATAAGAACGCATCTGTTTAATCTACTATAATAATGGTCTCATAATCCAGTGAAAGATATGTATGGTTACTAAAATACAGGGGGATATTATTCAACGAATAGACTGATGTCCCACTCCCTATTTAAACCATTAGGTTCTCTGGTATTCAATGTAAGAATCCAGAATAATTATTTTTTCATGAGACTCTTGTTCTTATTACCACCTCTGGGTGGTCAAGTTACTACCTCAATGACTTTCACATTAAAATTAGATAGATGGGTAAAATGGTAACAGTTAAATTGTCTGGCTATAGGTGATTCTCTAGAGTAGTTTTTAACATCCCTTTTGTGCTCCCCAACTCTGGTTCTCAAGGATCGTGAGGTTTGACCCACGTATTGAATTTTACAAAGATTGCACTCCAAGAGATAAACCACAAAAGTGGTAGCACAATTGTCATAGTGGTCTATTTTATATACATTTCCTGAGTGAGTGCTACTAAATGTTTCACCCCTAGAAATATTCTCCCAAGTGGCACAATTAAAAGACAGGCATTGGAAAGTACCTCTTTTGTTCAACCAAGTTCTAGGTCTAGTTTTATCTGTTGTGCAGACCATACTTGGGGCAAGTTTATTGCGCAACGTAGGTGCTTTCTTTGGAACAAATTTCATGTGTTCTATATAGTTGGAAAGTATGTCATCATTCCTTAAATAAACAAGATTCCTCTTAATAATATTACAGATCTCTCCATATTGAGATGAATACTCAGTGGAAAAAATGACAGAGTCACCAGTAAAACTACCAATACTCTTAGTGACTTTTTTCTTAACACTATCCAAGGGTCTGTCTGTTACTTCTTTTAAAGTAGTAGCTAATAGACCGGGATCATAACCCCGTGCTAAAAGCCTTTCTGTAAGTTGGTCTGCTTGCTTTCTGAATAAATCATCTGTAGAGGCATTTCTTCTGAGTCTTAAGTATTGGCTCTTTGGTATAGCCTTAATCAGGTGTCTAGGATGACACGATCTTGCGAGCAAGATCGTGTTCCCAGCTGATGGCTTTCGAAAGGTATCCGTGACTATAGTGTCATGATGTCCCGACAGACTGAGATCCAAGAATTTGACTTCTTGTTTATCCATCAGTCCAGTGAATCTTAAATTCAAATCATTATGATTTAAATACATCAAAAATCATCAAATACAACATCACCTTTGAATATAAAAATAAGGTCATCTATAAACCTCATATAGAATTGAATAGAATCCTTAAAGGGATTGGCATCACTGTAAATGAAGTTGAGCTCCCACCATCCCATAAATAAATTGGCAAAAGAGGGGGCAAACTTGGCCCCCATTGCCGTGCCACATGTCTGTAAATAATAATTATCATCAAACATAAATAAATTATGGGACAGTAGGAGCTCAACACATTCACAGATACATTTTCTATATTCTGGAGAAAAATCAGTTCTTTGCTGCAAGAAAAAGTCAATTGCTCTAACACCCAAATTGTGCAGGATGTTAGAGTACAAAGAAACAACATCAACCACCACCCACCTAGACTCATGTGACCAACCAATACTATTTATCAAAGAAAGAAGGTGTCCTGAGTCCCTTAAGTAACTGCTCAGGCCTTGGACTAATGGTTGTAGAATAGAGTCAACCCACTCCGACAAAGGCTCAAATAATGAGCCTATCCCAGATATAATTGGGCGGCCGGGTGGGTTGACCATACTCTTATGAGTCTTAGGCAGGTGGTGGAAGATGGGCGTGATAGGGTGCAAAGGAATAAAAAAAAAAATCTTTTTCTTTTGATGTAAAGATGCCCAAATTTACCGCTTCATCTAACAACTTTCCAAGTTTTAATTTGAAAGTGTTAGTGGGGTTATTAGATATGCTTTTAAAATAATTATTCTACAGTGTATTAATAAACACTGAGGTACTTGAGTCATTCTTTGGTCAGCTTCGTTGTTCATTATGTTCCATATCATAAATTGCATAAAACTACCTAATACTACCCGGTATTATTTCAAATTATACAATATCGTCCCGAATTTCAAAATTCTGTTTTATTGCCAACTTCTATATTTCCAAAAGATATTTTGGCTTGTTGTGTCAGCTCACTTTTGTTATGTGTCATTTATCATTGCTGTGTATAGTTGCTTTTTCCGTAATCCTTTGTATGTAATCTTTTGTATCCCTTTACTCACCTGTTTTTACTTTTTACTATTTTCTGCAATCCAATTGGTGGGGCGGGGTATAAACTTACCTGACTCTCACTTACCTGTCATCCTATGACTAAGTGCCGCACGGCACGAAACGCGTAAGGACACGCCTCCTTCTTCCATCTCTTGTTGGTAGTGTGTATGTAGCGACTTGGAGTCTGGAATAAAGTTCCTGCCTTGCTTTCATTTACCAAGTTTGCCGCCTCCTTCTTTCTTCTGAAAAGAGCTGTTTACTTTGTGACAATGCCCCACCAAAAGCCCTTTTAAGGGCTGGTAAAAGAGCTGATTACTTTGGGGCAAAGCCCCACAAAAAGCCCTTTTAAGGGCTGGCAATAGAGCTGTTTACTTTGGGGCAATGCCACGCAAAAAGCCCTTTTCAGGGCTATTTGTAGGGTTAGACTTAGGTTTAGTGGTAGGGATAGTTTAGTATTTTAGGGGTTAATTAATTTAATATAGGTAGCGGCGGTATAGGGGGATAAGATTAGGGGTTAATTAATTTAATATAGGTGGCGGCGGTGTAGGGGGATTAAATTAGGGGTTAATAATTTAATATAGCTGGCGGCGGGGTAGGGGGATTAGATTAGGGGTTAATAATTTTAATATAGCTGGCGGCGGGGTAGGAGCTCACATTAGGGGGTAGGTAATATAGCTGGCGGTGGTATAGGGGCTCACATTAGGGGGTAGTTAATGTAGCTAGCGGCGGGGTAGGAGCTCACATTAGGGGGTAGTTAATGTAGCTGGCGGCTGGGTAGGAACTCACATTAGGGGGTAGTTAATGTAGCTGGCGGTGGTATAGGGGCTCACATTAGGGGGTAGTTAATGTAGCTGGCGGCGGTATAGAGGCTCACATTAGGGGGTAGTTAATGTAGCTGGCGGCAGGGTAGGAGCTCACATTAGGGGGTAGTTAATGTAGGTGGCAGCGGGGTAGGAACTCACATTAGGGGGATAGTTAATGTAGGTGGTGGCGGGGTCCGGGAGCGGCGGTTTAGGGGTTAATAACTTTATTAGGTGGCGGCGGGGTCCAGGAGCGGCGGTTTAGGGGTTAATACATTTTTTATTATTAGGAGAGTGAGGGGGGATAGCGGATAGAGGCTTAGACGTGTCGGGCTATGTTTGGGAGGCGTGTTAGACAGTACGGGAGATTTAAAACTTAGTCAGGTTTTGTAGGAGCCGGCAGTTTCTAAAGTGCCGTAAGTCACTGGCGACTCCAGAAATTTGTACTTACGCAGATTTCTTGACATCGCTGGTTTATCAGACTTACGGCACTTTAGCATCTGACGGCGCCGTATATGGGATAGCTCGAGTTGCGAGCTGAAACTATGGGTGGCGGGGGTTCCCTCGCTTGCGCTGCAAACTACGATCTATATCGGATCGCGCCCCAGGAGAGCTCCGCTCTGCTACGTCTTCTCACAACCGTGGCTAGCTCCGCCTCTGTGTTCAATATTTTTATTAATTTTTATTAGATTGTGTTATTATGAGTGTAACTATACTTTCTAATGTATTTTTTATGTGTTTTGTGCAACTTTTATCTTTCGCAAAGAGCTCTGAAGTCACGGTAATCATTCTAGTGTAAATCGCGATTGTGCTCAAGCGATCACATTTAATTTAAAACTTTTCATAGCAGCACAATTTAACCTGCATGCAAATCATTGCAATAACCCGATATCGCTTGCGTGCAAATGGAATCTGGTCCAAAATGTCTGCAATAGGCCTGTTACTTGCATGAATATCGTAAGCTCAATTTGTTTACGGAAACAATTTATGTGACAACATTCTTCTGTGACAACATACTTACTTTATTTTCCTTTATGTGATTTTGAGTAGTGAGGGCTCATCATTAATGGTCACATGTGTATATGCACCCTTTTGCTACTATCTGCATTCTTCATTCACTCACGGCATTAAAGCGATACTAAACCCACATTTTGTCTTTCATGATTCAGACAGAGCAAGCAATTTTGAGCAACTTTCTAATTTACTCTACTATTTTTTACATTCTCTTGCTATCTTTATTTGAAAAAGCAGGAATCCAAGTTAAGGAGTAGGACCATTTTTTTGTTCAGCACCCTGGATAGCACCTTCTGATTGTTGTTGGTACATTTGTCCACTAATCAGCAAGCGCAACCCAGGTATTAAACTAAAAATGGGCCGGCTCCTAAGCTTAGATTCCTGCTTTTTCAAATGATAGCAAGAGAGCGAAGAAAAATTGATAATAAGAGTAAATTAGAAAGGTGCTTAAAATTTCATGCTCTATCTGAATCATGAAAGAAAAAAATGTGGGTTTAATATCCCTTTAATCTCTAACCTCTTATGCCAATACAACTTGCAAACTTGAAACATTTCAAGATCACCAGCCTTATGGTAAATCAATCTTAGGCATGCTAAAAGTCTTTTTTTTTTTTTAAATATTGTTGCTATATGGCCATTATTGAGTGTCTCTTTAAGTACCCTTGTGACAATAGCTATGCAGAGTACATGGTAAGCCATCTAATATAAAATCATAATAAGTAAACCTTCCATGCTGCTGCTCTTAGGTTGTAACTTGTCAAAGAACAAGCTATTGAGCTACTGTTTATTTCTGATAGAGCACTTCTCTTTCTGTATGTACTTCAAATATGACCCTGAGGAGGTCTTTCTAAGGGTGATGGGGGAAACCAAACGTGGACTCAGTGCCCAATGTGCTTAGAGGAACATGGCTGCACCTCAATGATGAGACACAAAGAGGACCAAAATATTTATTTATTGGGTATTTATGGGGTTGCCATGTTCCTTGTTAAAATGAGAATTGGCAGGTATTTCAGGGCTGGACTGACCTTTTTAGGTGGGATAAGACTGATATACTTCAGGAAAGTTCTCCCCTGTGAAAATCACAAATGGGCTAAAAAAGGCTGCTTCTAGCTGGTAACTCGCCATAGAATAAGCTATTGAGCTGTTGCTCATTCCTGGTTAATCACTTCTCTTTCTGTATGTATTCCATGAAACACAACTCCATGGGGCCGATTTATCAAATCGTCAATCTTGGGGCATACACTGGCGTCAATACACTCACCAAAACATCGATGCCACGAGTCTACATTCAACGACCTTATCAAAAAGTCTGTCAAAAACATGCGTGTCAAGTCCGACACGATGAGCATCGGACTGTTGATAAATTAGTCATCGATGTCGTGGATATTCTGTTTTTTCCAACTTTATTTATACCATTTCATTACTGTCCATGAACAAGCACATCTATCTAAAGCTAATCTTTTTTTTCATCTGTTAATGTCCAAGAAATAGCTAGATTTATACCTGAACAAACAATAATATCTCATAGAAAGTTATTTTCTATGTATTTGTTATACAAAAAACTGATATATGATATTTCCACATAAATTAATCTGTATTTGTATTTCTAGAAATCATGATATGCCTATTTTTGCTTTGTAAAATGATTATTACTGCTAGAATTTGTACATATATCTTTGCTAATACTTGTATATGTAATGCTCATGGGAAATTCCACTATCAGACCAAACTTGGCCAGTAGTCTTCTTATCTCGGCATCAAGCTGGAATGATAGGGAATATCCCAGAGCAGAGAAAGTTCACAAAATGAGGTAAACAGTACTCACACTATGAAGGGCATTCTTTGGCGGCAGCAGGCAGGAATCAGCTGTTAGGAGTTCAAGGGTAAACCACTTGAAGGATTGAAACAGACAGGATAGTCTCTGACGGCAATAGGTAGGGAATCCAGCGGTAAGGCAGTTCAAGGGTAAATCAATAGAATGGTCAGGCAGGCAGAGTTCGGCAACAGAATGGCAAGCAGAGTAGTCAAACAGGCAGAGTTCATCAACGGTAAAGCAATCCAGCAGTTCAGGGGTTAAGGCAAGCAGCGTAGTCAAATAGGCAGAGTTCATCAACAGTTAAGCAGTCCATCAATTTAGGTATTAAGGCAAGCAGCGTAGTCAAAAAGGCAGAATTCATCATCAGTTAAGCAATCCAGCAATGCAGGGTTAAAGGCAAGCAGCGTAGTCAAACAGGCAGAGTTCATCAACAGTTAAGCAATCCAGCAATTCAGGGGTTAAGGCAAGCAGAGTAGTCAAATAGGCAGAGTTCAGCAACAGTGAATCAATACAGCAATTCAACATACAGAAATACAGCACCCAGGAGCACAAGAAGAAACACCTATACTTGGGCACAGGTTAGAGAGACTGAGGCCTTTACATAGGGAAGACAGGGCAGGCGGTGATGATGTCATCACCCTGCTGCAGTTACACTGCCATATCCCTAGCAACAGGAGGAGTGCCTGTCTCCGTGGCAACAGCCACAGCAGAGCAGAGAGCAGCGTGACAGTATATATATATATATATATATATATATATATATGTGTATGTATGTATATGTGTTATGTCCGAAATCTTTTGCAAACATATTTACATATCCCTAAATTCCTTTTTTGTTCTAAACAATGCTGTCTTTCATATCTCTGTGTTTATTTATACCACTTTATGTATATAGTGTAAATTTATTATTATTCTTGGCAGGAATAATTGTGAATATAACATGTAATCAAGGTATCATATGAATTTATTTGCAATCAATGGATATTTTAAGAGCTGGGCCAGTTTTCTCTCTGCACCTGTGTAACCCCTCCTGATTGCAGTCTAGTTTTAAACACCATCCCTACATAGGTGTTCTAAAATGGGCTGGCATATAAGATAACATTTCTTAATGAAAATAAAATTCAAGAGAAGGAAGAAAAACACGACAGTAAAGAGGTGATTTTAATTTCTGCTGTATCTTAATCATGACCGTTTAATATTAGGTAAACTATCCCTTTGAGCTATCATCTTAAGATTATATTGAAACAAACATCGTTCAAATTTTAAAATCATTGTCTCTAATATTACACTGTGTGTCCTATTGTCATCATCAATGTTTAACTTTAATACTAATTTCACATATACATACTTTCAAAGTATAATACACAATGTAAAAATGGCACAAGTTCTGATGAGTGAGATCAATAACACAAGTATCGAGCAATTAGATTTGTTAGTGATAATATAAAATGTATATTTAAATCAGATTGGCTGATGTAATAAATCATGTGATTATGCATTTCCCAATCAAAAGTGGTAGGCATTTTCACTAGTTTGTGGGTTGTTTAGGAGTATTGCATAAAAAAAAAAAATGAAGTTAGCTACATTATGTTATATGTATATTATTTTTATCTCTATATCCACTAGTGCACCGAGTTTAGAGCAATACTTCACACCAATTTTGGAGCAATAATATTGTCCCCTTGCTTTGTATTGAGAAACAAAGATGTAACATAATCTTTAAGTAGTAATGTATTTAATTTTTATCCCTATATCTACTAGTGCACCAAATTTGGAGCAATACTTTGCACTAAGTATACAATTTTCATAAAGTTTATTTATTTACTTTTATTATCTTATATGCTTCATTGTCTTGCAGCATCGAACATAACCTTTCTGTGTTTTCAGACTCCCATTGATTTCTATGGCATTCGAGGCCTCAAGGGTGGTGGTTTTGAACGATAGATATGCTGCATCGGAATTGAATACCTGTTGAATATTTGATTAATAGGGAAGAGGGTCAAATAGAGTCGAATTTGAATTCAAAACATCTGGAATGACGCAAGCATCGATCTGCGTCAGTTTCATATCATGGGAGCGTATATTACGTCACACATTTCAACATTTGACAATCTTGACGCTTTGTTAACTACGGTGGATCAATCTTGCGTAGGATTTGACACGGGATTCCAGCGTATTATCAGTTGAAGCTTTGATAAACCTACCCCCATGTGTCTCAGCTGAGACATGAAATGATTAAAGGGTCAGTGACTTTAAAATTAAACTTTCATGATTCAGATCTTGAGTACATTTAAAAAAAAATTTAAATTTTTTTTTTACAATTTACTTTTATTATAAAACTGAGCTGATGTTGGCTCTGGGGTGTGCACAAGGCTTGAACCTTTTATGACAGTAGTGTTTGCAACAATGTTTGTATAGTGCTAAAGACACATCTTCATGCATGATATGTCTATCTTCGTGCATTAAACATATTGGACATTAATAGTGATTGGTTACCTGAGTTATTACTTAATTAGACTTAAACTAAAGTAATTTGCATTACATCTTTCAAAATGCTTATGCATTATACATAAACAATGAAAACTATGGTAATGTTTGTTCCCTTCTGATCCATTCGGTGTTTGTTTGCTAACACCAGTCCCCACTGAATGTAACATAACATTTTATAATAGGGGTAACATGAAAGCTTTTCAAAATTTTACATTCAATCTGAATCATGAACGAAAAATGTGAGGGTTTTATGTCCCTTTAAATCAGTTGTCACAAATCTTATAAAAAATAATAATTCTAGAGAATGAATAATATATATTTTAACTTATTGCTTACAGTGTTTAATTTAATTGTTATAGATCTCTTTAGGCTTTGGTCTGTCTAATAGTTTCCTGTGGTTTTTGCAAACATATCCTGAGGGTCTGTCAAGACTTCATCTTTTTGTGTACGATGTGATGAGTAAGCTAATATGTCAAGTAAAATCATTGCTTTTTCAAGAGGGAGCCTTTTTGCATTTAAAAAAACAAACAGGGAACCTTTTTACTTAAAAAAAAAAAAAAAAATCCTTGTGAGAGGTCTACACATAACTATGATATAAATCTTTGTATTCAGTACCGGGCCTACTCAATAGTGGGCCCTGGTGCAAAATGCATTTTTGCAACCTGCACTAATAAATGCCTCCCCTGCATTAATATTGTACACATTCTGCAAATACCTATGTATAGATTGGCTGATATAAGCCCTCAGCACTTGGGCCTTGGTGCCGCCGCGCCTGCTGCCCCAACGATAGTTCCACCCCTGTTTGTATTATCTTCATATTACCTGCAGGTACACTTAAAGGGATCAATTAAAGATACAGTTAGCATATATTCCTTTACGGACAAGTCATTTCACACCCCTATGTATCATGCCTTTTTGTACTCCTTTAATTAGATTTGTTAGAACATTTTCTTCAAGTCTATAAGCTGTGTTATTCAAGAAACACTATAAATTAACTTTTGTTTGTAGGAATACCACATTTTTAAAAACTCATCCATGTGGAAAACAAAATAAATGCTACCTCTTGTGAAATCAAAGTCATACACTAAGCAAAATTTAATATGATTTTAGCCAGTCTGCCTGGTCTGGACTTGCCAGGCCATTAACCAAAATCATACATCTTATCATACTGAAATTAAATGAAACTTCCAAAGTCAATATAAACTCCACAAAACATGCACATTTGACGATATATATATATATATATATATATATATATATATATATATATTTATATATATACACAGTATATATATATATATATATATATATATATATATATATAAAAATCTGCATATTTCAAATTTCACATTAAAAGGGACAGTCAACACCAGAATATTTGTTGTTTAAATAGAAAGATAATCCCTTTATTATAAATTCCCCAGTTTTGCATAGCCAACACAATTATAATAATACAAGTTTTGCCTCTGTGATTACCTTGTATCTAAGCTTCTGCTGACTGCCCCCTTATTTCAGTTCTTTTGACAGACTTGTATTTTAGCCAATCAGTGCTCACTCCTAGGTCACTTCACGTCCATGAGCTCAATTTTATCTACATGAAACACATGAACTAACACCCTCTACTGGTCAAAATGCCTTCAGATTAGAGGCAGTCTTCAAAGTCTAAGAAATTAGCATATGAACCTTCTAGGTTTAGCTTTCAACTAAGAATACCAAGAGAACAAAGCAAAATTGGTGATAAAAGTAAATTGGGAAGTTGTTTAAAATTACATGCCTATTTAAATCATGAAAGTTTTGTTTGGACTTGACTGTCCCTTTAAATGTAGATCACCTTCTTAAGAGCTTACTACAACAGTGCTACTCTTGACAGGGCCCTCTACCCATTTGATCCTTCTAAATGTTTCCTTGTATACCGCCTATGTTTAAAGCGATGCGGAATCTGTTGGTGCTCTACAAATAACAATATTAATAATAATCAAAAAGTAACAAATTAATTTACCTTAAAATTTGCTCTATTTTTAGTGACTAGGGGGCCAATTAATCAAGCTCGCTTGAAACAGGAGCTAAGAAGCAGAGGTCTTAAGGCCGCTGTTTCTTAACTCCTCTGCCGCCTCTGAGGTGGCAGACAGCAATCCATATGCCCCCGATCGCATACGATCAGGTTGATTGACACCCCCTGCTAGCAGCCGAATTGGCCGCAAATCTGCAGCGGCGGCATTGCACAAGCAGTTCACCAGAACTTCTTGTGCAATGATAAATGCCGACAGCGTATGCATTTATCTATGCATTTATCGATGTGCGGCGAACATAATCGCTACAGCGGATCATGTCCATCCGCACTTTCATAAATCGACCCCTAAGAATCACAAGTAAAGTGTCAGATTGACAACAATTTTGTATATCTATTCAAAAACATCTGGAAATCAATGTTTAATTTAAATTGTGATTTGTACAGAACATATATAAGTTGATTGTGGATCCAACTTATGTAAAAAAAGAGGTTAGGGTGGATCCCATAGTAAACCTATAGTATTTAGTGAATGGTTGCTAGATTATACTGGCTGCAAATTAGAAAAAGAAAATAATACCTTCTAACAGTTCCAATCCTTATTGGATTATAGTAAAGCATGCTATATCTTCAAAAAGTAACTTTGCAAATGATAAATATATATATTGTATATACAGTGTGACTCTTGGCAGGACCCTCTACCCATTTGATCCCTATAATTGTTTTGTTGTACTCTGCCTTTGTATATAGCGCTGCACAAGAACAATTTCCAGAATTTTGACAAACTGAGTTTTATAGAACATTTGTTTAGCTCATTACATGAAAGTAATGTTAATAATATAACTTAGATTACAAAATATTCAGGTTTACTCAAAGTAGGTGATGCACAGATGAATACACCTCACAACAAAAACTACTACATCTAGTATTTTGTATGACCTCCATGATTTGTAAGGAAAGCACCAAGTTTTCTAGGCATGGAATGAACAAATGTACATGCAAACAGGTGTATAATATGTATTAATACTTTCCCCTTCTGGTGAACCGCAGCCGTCCCACAGTCTCTCCCAAGGTCTGTGTGAATAGATCAGGTGTGCTAGCTGGAGGCGCTGGTTCAGCTTGTATCCGTCGTTGGTATCTTCCTTTCCTTCCTCGGTTGTAAAACTCTAGGTGCAAAATAGTGGTGCTGAAATATCAGACAATACACCATACAAAGGTGAATATCTACTCACAGTGTATATTGCAGGTTACCGGCTCCTTCCCAATATGAAAAGACAATATCACAGATTCAGTAAAAAAGTTTGTCTTTATTTGGCTCAACGCAAAAGCGTTTCAACGGTCCCAGCCGTCTTTCTCAAGAGCAATAAAAGTGCTTTGGTTTGTAAAGCACTTTTATTGCTCTTGAGAAAGACGGCTGGGACCGTTGAAACGCTTTTGCGTTGAGCCAAATAAAGACAAACTTTTTTACTGAATCTGTGATATTGTCTTTTCATATTGGGAAGGAGCCGGTAACCTGCAATATACACTGTGAGTAGATATTCACCTTTGTATGGTGTATTGTCTGATATTTCAGCACCACTATTTTGCACCTAGAGTTACACAACCGAGGAAGGAAAGGAAAATACCAACGACTGATACAAGCTGAACCAGCGCCTCCAGCTAGCACACATGGAATGAACAAGTTGGCAACATATTGCAACATCTATCTTTTTCCATTCTTTAAGAACAACCTCTTTTAGAGCCTGGATGCTGGATGAAGAGTGATGCTCAACTTGTCTCTTCAGAACTCCCCATAGGTGTTCGATTGGGTTCAGATCAGGAGACATACTTGGCCACTGCATCACTTCCACCCTGTTCTTCTTCAGAAATGCAACAGTGGCCTTAGATATGTGATTTGGATCATTCTCATGTTGGAAAACTACACGACAACCAAGGGCACGGAGTGATGGTAGCATCTTTTCTTTCAATATAGAGCAGTACATCTATGAATTCATGATACATCAATGAAATGCAGCTCCCCGACACTGGCAGCACTTATGTAGCCCCACAGAAGGACACTGCCACCACCATGTTTCACTGTAGGCACCATGCATTTTTCATTATAATCCCACTAAAAGGTGACCCATTTAATACTAGCAATCATATCTCTGAATTTTGTTTATAGACAGAAATGTATCCAAACAATTTTTAAATGTATCTAGGGTATTGGCATTCACTACCTCCTTTGGTAATGAGTTCCACAATTTTATTGCTCTTACAGTGAAAAAACATTTCCGTTGCAGGAGATTAAATCTACTTTCCTCCAACCTTAAATTGTGACCTCTTGTCAAAAACAATATTCTTGGAATAAACAGAGCTTCTACCATCTCTTTATTTGGGCTTTGAATATATTTATATAAAGTATTCTAAAGAAAACGGACCCAGTTTGGCTATCCTCTCCTCATAGCTTAAATTCTCCAATCCCCTTATTAGCTTTGTGGCCCTTCCTTGAACTTTTTCTAGTTCTGCAATATCTTTTTTTGCAATTTGTCCCCAGAACTGCACTCCATACTCAAGGTGAGGTCTTACCAGGGCTTTATATAGTGACAGAATTATGCTTTCCTCCCTTGAATCAATGCCTCTTTTAATACATGCTAGTATCTTATTAGCCTTTGAAGCCGCTGCCCTGCACTGTGCACCAATCTTTAGCTTGTTATCTATTACTACTCCCAAATCCCGTTCCTCCTCTGTTTGGCTAAGTCTTGTCAGATTTAAATAATATGTTGCCTGCTTATTTTTACTTCCAACATGTAGAACCTTGCATTTTCCCTAATTAAATTTTTATTTTCCATTTACTTGCCCATACTTCAACTTTTTGCAGGTCCCTTTGCAAGGAAAGTTCATCCTGCTCTGACCTAATGACCTTACTTAACTTAGTATCATCTGCAAAAATAGAGATGTCACTATTTAATCCTTGCTCCAAGTCATTTATAAAAATATTTAAAAAAAAACTGCACCTGTTAGACCGAGAAACGTTGTGCTACTAATAAAGTAATTTATATTTTTTAAAAGACTTGGTTCCACAAACTTTTTAATATATGCTCTGATATTTGATGATCAGTGTTAATCCTCGGTGTACGATTGACTGTGGGTTCCGGAGAATCTGAACACAGCATTGTGGTACACTAGTAAAGCACCAGACACTGTGTTTTCCAGCTGAAGGAAGCAGCAGCAAGACACGGACATCACATCCAGAAAGTGTGAGAGAGAGAGTTAGCTGGACGACTCCGAAGAGTCCAGGAGGCTTTTGTGACACTTCTCAAGTGTCTGGGATTTTGTAAGTATATTGATACTTGCGTGCATGGCGTGTTTTTTGTTACTGACTGTGCACTATGGTGGCGCCTTCTTTGTTTGTTTCATCCATTTTTTGTGCATGGGCTTTAGGAGAGGCTTCCTTCGTGGACGACACCCATGCATGCCATTCCTCTGCAGTGTACGCTGCATTTTGTAACAGGAAACAATCGGCCCAGTTTGGCTTTCTACTTTTTTAGCTAACTGCAATGAACTTGAATGGCGATATTCTTCAACCCTTCTCATCAGAAGATGCTCCTGTCAAGGTGTTAACTTCCGTGGATGGCCTGGACATCTCTGTGAGATGGTTGCAGTTCCATTTTTGTATCACTTTTGCTACAGTATTCTGACTGATAATTAAAGCTTTGCTGATCTTCTTTTAGCCTTCACCTTTCTTGTTTAAAGAATTTTTTTTCTTTCTCAGGCCTTGTGACATCTCTTCCATGGGGTACCATTGCTGACAGCATGACATGGTAAGGAGTTTACTTTGGTAAGTAATGCCCTTTTATAATCAACTGTCTGCTGGACACCTGTTTAATGAATAATTAGACTCACCTGTAGTTGAATCCTTGTTAATTTGGAATTTGTTGTCAGACATTTAGCTTTGCTCCAATGACTTTCATTGGGGTGTATTCATTTTTGCATCATGGCTTTCAGCCTCTTCCTCTTCAGAAATGCAACAGTGGCCTTAGATGTGTGTTTTGGATCATTGTCATGTTGGAAAACTACACAACAACCAAGGGCATGGAGTGATGGTAGCATCTTTTCTTTTAATATAGAGCAGTACATCTGTGAATTCATGATACCATCAATGAAATGCAGCTCCCCGACACCGGCAGCACTTATGCAGCCCCACAGAAGGATACTGCCACCACCATGTTTCACTGTAGGCACCATGCATTTTTCATTGTACTCCTCACCTTTGCGACGCCATACAGTTTTGAAGCCCTCAGTTCCAAAAACATTTATCTTGGTTTCATCACTCCAGAATACAAAGTCCCTGTAGTCTTCTTCTTTTTCAGCATGTGTCCTGGCAAATTCTAGGCAGGCTTTTTTGTGCATGGGCTTTAGGAGAGGCTTTCTTTGTGGACGACACCCATGCATGCCATTCCTCTGCAGTGTACGCCATATTGTGTCACAGTTAACAATCGCCCCAGTTTGGCTTTCTACTTCTTGCGCTAACTGCAATGAACCTGAATGGCAATATTCTTCAACCCTTCTCATCAGAAGATGCTCCTGTCAAGGTGTTAACTTCCGTGGATGGCCTGAACGTCTCTGTGAGATGGTTGCAGTTCCATCTTTGTTATATTTTTTATTCACTTTTGCCACAGTATTCTGACTGATAAGTAAAGCTTTGCTGATCTTCTTGTAGCCTTCACCTTTCCTGTGTAAAGAATTGTTTTTCTTTCTCAGGCCTTGTGACATTTCTCTTCCATGTGGTGCCATTGCTGACAGCATGACATGGGAAGGGGTTTTCTTTGGTAAGTAACGCCCTTTTATAATCAACTGTCTGCTGGACACCTGTTTAATGAATAATTAGACTCGCCTGTAGTTGAATCTTGTTAATTAGGAATTTGTTGTCAGACATTTAGCTTTGCTCCTATGGCTTTCATTGGAGTGTATTCATTTTTGCAACATGGTCTTGAATGAATTTGTTAGGTAAAATACTTTGTTGTGGGTGCAAATTAACAAATCTTGGTTGCAATCAATGGCCCCCATTTGTGAGAGTACTTTGTAGCATAGTGTTCCATAGAATATGTTGCTTCTGAAAAGTAAGTAAAGGTTTTTTGACAAATCTGTTGGGGTGTACTCATTTATGGTGAGCACTGTATATAAATTATACTGTATATATATATATATAATTACCGGAAGATTAAGTAGTTGAAGAAACTGTAAAACATCTTGCGCATGATTTTTTTTATATATTTATAGCTAGGTGGTGGGTAATGTTATTGTACATAATGAACCATTTGGTACAGAATTGAGATGCTATTATTGTTTTTTTTATTCTCACTGAGAAGATGAAATCACTTTATTTACAAGATACATCAATAAAATTGGGCATGACGGTAACAGTGGATCTGTTCCCGTAATGTCATCAGAACAAAGTAATTAATTATTAAAAGAGGGCTTCCCAGTTGGAAACACTGTAATTATAGGTCTAATACTATTAAGTGTATGTCCAGATGGTGTTTCTACTCTACAGTCTTATTCAATAACTTGAAAGACCATAAAACAGTGAATATTCCCATCAACTAATTTATGTTCAAAGGCATAACATAAGTTACTTGTAAGAAACTATAGGAGACAAAATTCTTTATATTTACTGTAACTTGTTGATTAGATCAAGATGTAAATGGTGTCTCTAAGACACAGAAAGAAAACTGAAGTGATGTATACACAATGTGTATGTTTTGTGTAGACAAATGACAGATAGTTTAAAATAAGAAAAACTATATTAATCTAATTTGGGTTAGGTCCTTAATCAGCACTCAGTCTGCACCCTTGTTGGATGCAATAAGATAAAAAAGAAACTCAACCAAATAGATATAAATGTGCGTCTTTTTTAATATTTGTCAATCGACAGTTGTGGACAGAAGGTAACTTATAAATAAATATGATGTTAAAGGGACAGTCTAACCAAAATTAAACTTTCATGATTCAGATAGGGCATGTAGTTTTAAACAACTTTCCAATTTACTTTTATCATCAAATTTGCTTTGTTCTTTTGGTATTCTTAGTTGAATGTTAAACTTAGGTAGGCTCATACGCTAATTTTAAGCCCTTGATGGCTGCCTCTTATCTGAATGCTTTTGACAGTTTTTCACAGCTAGAGGGCGTTAGTTCATGTGTGTCATATAGATTACATTGTGCTCACGCCCGTGGAGTTACTTATGAGAGGGCACTGATTGGCTAAAATGCAAGTCTGTCAAAAGAACTGAAATAAGGGCAGTCTGCAGAGGCTTAGATACAAGGTAATCACACAGGTAAAAAGTATATTAATATAACCATGTTGGTTATGCAAAACTGGGGAATGGGTTACAAAGGGATTATCTATCTTTTTAAACAATAACAATTCTGGAGTAGACTGTCACTTTAAATGACAAAAAAATATATTTTAACTCAAAAACTAAAAATGGTAAATTCCTCTTTGACTTGCTTCTTTATTGGAGATGCTAAACGTTAAACAGTTCCCCCCTCAGAAATCCAGTCATGCATATACAACTGGAAAGTTTTTATAAGGGTTATTATTGGTATTTTTGTCTTTGTTG